>NW_021697884.1:0-1364 GCF_005190385.1 Monodon monoceros | reverse complement strand
GTACGACAACGGTTTAGGGTTAGCGTATGTGTTAGGGTACGGGTAAGTGTTAGTGTATGAGTCAGGATTAGGGTATGTGTTAGAATAAGGCTTTGGGTAACGGTGAGGGTTAGGGTAAGGGCTAAGTTTAGGGAAAGGGGACGATTTAGGGTACAGGTGAGTGTATGACAATGGTTTAGGGGTGGCATAGGTGTTAGGGTATGGGTTAGTGTTAGTGTACGGGTTAGGATTAGGGGACGGGTTAAGGTAAGGATTCGGGAAAAGGTTAGGGTTAGGGCTAGAGTACGGAGATGGTTTAGGGTATAGCTTAGGGTATGACAACGGTTTAGGGTTAGCGTATGTGTTAGGGTACGTGTTAGTGTACGGTTTAGTTTACAGGATGGATTAGAGTAAGGTTTTGGGTAAGGGTTAGGGTTAGGGGACGGGGATGGTTTAGGGTACAGGTTAGGGTATGACAACGGTTTAGGGTGAGTGTACATGTTAGGGTATGGGTTAGTGATAGCGTACAAGTTAGGATTAGGGGACGGATTAGGGTAAGGCTTCGGGTAAGGGTTAGGGTTAGCGTTAAGGTTAGGGGATGGGGACAGTTCAGGGTACAGGTTAGGGTACTACAACGGTTTAGAGTGAGCGTACGTGTTAGGGTACGGGTTAGTGTTAGCATACAGCTTAGCATTCGGGGACGGGTTAGGGTAAGGCTTTGAGTAAGGGTTAGGGTTAAGGTTAGGGGACTGGGACAGTTTAGGGTACTGGTTATGGTACGACAATGCTTTAGGGTGAGCGTACGTGTTAGGGTATGGGTTAGTGTTAACGTACGGGTTACGATTAGGGGATGTGTTAGGGTAAGGCTTCAGGTAAGGTTTAGGGTTAGGGTTAGGGGACGGGGACGATTTAGGGTACAGGTTAGGATAAACAACGGTATAGGGTGAGTGTGCGTGGTACAGTATGGATTAGTGTTAGCGTATGGGTTAAGATTTGGGGACGGCTTTGGGTAAGGCTTCGGGTAATGGTTAGGTTTAGGGTTAGGGTTTCGGGATGGTTTAGGGTACAGGTTAGGGTACTACAACGGTTTAGGGTGAGCGTACGTGTTAGGGTACGTGTTAGTGTTAGCGTATGGGTTAGGATTAGGGGACGGGTTAGGGTAAGGCTTCGGGTAAGTGTTAGGGTTAGGGTTAGGGAATGGGGACAGTTTATGGTACAATTAGGTTATGACAACGGTTTAGGGTTAGCGTATGTGTTAGGTTACGTGGTAGTGTATGGGTTAGGATTACGGGACAGGTTAGAGTAAGGTTTTGGGTAAGGGTTAGCGTTAGGGTTAGGGGACGGGGACGGTTTAGGGTACAGGTTAGGGTACGACAACGGTTTAG
>NW_021697883.1:0-2087 GCF_005190385.1 Monodon monoceros | reverse complement strand
CTCGGTTCAAGTGGTCAATGGCTTTTAGACAGTGTGAAAATCTGAGAATATACATATTTTAACTGATTCTCTAGTGATTCATCCATATTATTGAGGGAGGAGCAGAATTTCAGAGCTAGACCTTATGGATAGCCCATTGAATAATTCTGATTAAAGCCAACCCAGGGCTTAATTTTAAGTCCATTTAGGTTTACCAAGTGTTTAAAAATATCAGTAGAATTTGAATGAAACTGACAGATTAGTTGACTTCAGAGGAGCATAGAAATTGACCCACAATTGCACCCATCTTGTTGCTATTCTTATTCCAGGAACACAGCTGATAAGAGTAAGAGATTGATGTGTTTCCTCTGCCCATGAATACTTTAATCACTGACACTTATTAATAATCACAGCACTATTCCTTTTCTCTGTAATTATTTTGGACTGGTCTTCATTTTAACATGAAAGTGATATCTTAGGAGTAAGACAGGAGGGGAGAAATCAATAAATTCACATGGAGCCACTGGCTTTAATTTGTGCATGCCATTAGAATCTGTTATGCTGAGAACTCAGTCATAAACGAAGAAGGAGAAAACAGCTTTAAGGAAAAGAACAGACATATTCATATAAAGAGGGTAGAAAATGCAACATAACTGTATCTTCTACATAAGCAAACAAACAAACAAACACACCAACAAACAAAACTTAAAAGTCATGGAGTAAGACTGGCTCAAGATGGCGGAGTAGAAGGACATGCGCTCACTCCCTCTTGCAAGAGCACTGGAATCACAACTAATTGCTGAACAATCATCAACAGGAAGACACTGGAATTCACCAAAAAGATGCCCCACATCCAAAGACACAGGAGAAGCCACAGTGAGATGGTAGGAGGGGCGCAATCACTATAACATCAAATCCCATAACCGTTGGGTGGGTGACTCACAAACTGGAGAACAATTATACCACAAAAGTCCACCACTGGAGTGAAGGTTCTCAGCCCCACATCAGGCTTTCCAACCTGGGTGTCCAGCCACGAGAGAAGGAATTCCCAGAGAATCAGACTTCGAAAGCTAGCGGAATTTGACTGCAGGACTTTGACAGGACTGGGGGAAACAGAGACTACACTCTTGGAGGGCACACACAAACTAGTGTTCATATCAGTACCCAGGGAGAAGGAGCAGTGACCCACAGGGGACTGAACCAGATCTATCTACCTGCTAGTGTTGGAGGGTCTCCTGCAGAGGCAGGGGGTGGCACTGGCAGGGGACAAGGACACTGGCAGCAGAAATTCTGGGAAGTACTCCTTGGCATGAGCCCTCCCAGAGTCTGCCATTAGCCCCACCAAAGAGCCTGTAGCCTCCAGTGCTGGGTCACCTCAGGCCAAACAACCAACAGGGAGGGAACCCAGCCCCACCCATCAGCAGACAAGCCGATTAAAGTTTTACTGAGCTCTGCCCACCAGAGCAATACCCAGCTCTACAAACCACCAGTCCCTCCCATCAGGAAGCTCGCACAAGCCTCTTAGATACCCTCATCCACCAGAGGGCAGACAGCAGAAGCAAGAAGAACTACAATCCTGCAGCCTGTGGAACCAAAAACCACATTCACAGAAAGATATACAAAATGAAAAGGCAGAGGACTCTGTACCAGATGAAGGAAGAAGACAGAACCCCAGAAAAACAATGAAATGAAGTGGAGATAGGCAACATTCCAGAAAAAGAATTCAGAATAATGATAGTGAAGATGATCCAGGACCTCGGAAAAAGAATGGAGGCAAATATCGAAAAGATGCAAGAAATGTTTAACAAAGACCTAGAAGAATTAAAGAAAAAACACTTAAAAGAATTAAAGAACAAACAAAGAGAGATGAACGACACAATAACTGAAATGAAAAATACACCAGAAGCAATCAGTAGCAGAATAACTGAGGCAGAAGAATGGATAAGTGACCTGGAAGACAGAATGGTGGAATTCACTGCTGCAGAACAGAATAAAGAAAAAAGAATGAAAAGAAATGAAGACAGCCTAAGAGACCTCTGGGACAACATTAAATGCACCAACATTCACATTATAGGGGTCCCAGAAAGAGAAGAGAGAGAGAAAGGACC
>NW_021697882.1:0-1949 GCF_005190385.1 Monodon monoceros | reverse complement strand
GGGTTAGGGTTAGGGGACGGTTTAGGGTACAGGTTAGGGTACGACAAAGTTTTAGGGTGAGAGTACGTGTTAGGGTATGGCTTACAGTTAGCGTACGTGTTAGGATTAGGGGACGGGTTAGGGTAAGGCTTCGAGTAAGCGTTAAGGTTAGGGTTAGATTTAGGGGACGGGGACGGTATAGGGTACATTTTAGTGTACGACAACGGTTTAGGGTGAGCGTACGTGTTAGGGTACGGGTTAATGTTAGCGTATGGTTTAGGATTAGGGGACATGATAGGGTAAGGCTTCGGGTAAGAGTTAGGGTTAGGGTTAGGGGACGGGGACGGTTTAGGGTACAGGTTAGGGTACGATAACTGTTTAGTGTGAGCATACGTGTTAGTGTATGGGTTAGTGTTAGCGTACGGTTTAGGATTAGGGGACGGGTTAGGGTAAGGCTTTGGGTAAGGGTTAGGGTTAGGGTTAGGGTTAGGGGACGGTTTAGGGTACAGGTTAGGGTATGACAACGGTTTAGTGTGAGCGTACATGTTAGTGTACGTGTTAGTGTTAGCGTACGTGTTAGGATTAGGGGACGGGTTAGGGTAAGGCTTGGGTAAGGTTTAGTTTTAGTGTTAGGGTTAGTGTTAGATTTAAGGGACGGGGAAGGTTTGGGATACAGGTTAGGGTACGACAACGGTTTAGAATGAGCGTACGTGTTAGGGTACAGGTTAGTGTTAGCGTACGGGTTAGGATTAGGGGACGGGTCAGGGTAAGGCTTCGGATAAGTGTTAGGGTTAGGGGACGGGGATGGTTCAGGTTACAGGTTAGGGTACGACAACGGTTTAGAGTGAGCATACGTGTTAGGGTATATTTGAGTTTTAGCGTATGGGTCAGGATTAGGGGACGGGTTAGTTTAAGGCTTCGGGTAAGTGTTAGTGTTAGGGTTAGGGTTAGAGTTAGGGTTAGGGGACGGTTTAGGGTACAGGTTAGGGTACGACAACGCTTTAGGGTGAACGTACGTGTTAGGGTACGGGTTACTGTTAGTGTACGGGTTAGGATTAGGGGACGGGTTAGGATAAGCCTTTGTTTAAGTGTTAGGGTTAGGGTTAGGGTTAGGGTTAGTGTTAGGGTACGGGGACGGTTTAGGGTACAGATTAGGGTACGACAACAGTTTAGGGTGAGCGTACGTGTTAGGGTATGGCTTAGTGTTAGCGTACGGGTTAGGATTACGGGACGTGTTAGGGTAAGACTTCAGGTAAGGGTTAGGGTTAGGGTTAGGGTTAGGGTTATGGTTAGGGGACCGGGATGGTTTAAGGTACAGGTTATGACAAGACAACGGTTTAGGGTGAGCGTACGTGTTAGGGTACGGTTTAGTGTTAGTGTAAGGGTTTGGATTAGGGGACGGGTTAGGGTAAGGCTTCGGGTAAGTGTTAGGGTTAGGGTTAGGGTTAGGGGACGGGGTTGGTTTAGGGTACAGGTGAGTGTACGACAATGGTTTAGGCTGAACACATGTATTAGTGTACTGGTTAGTGTTAGCGTACGGGTTAGGATTGGGGAAGGGTTAGGGGATGGCTTCGGGTAAGGTTTAGAGTTAGGGTTAGGGTTAGGGTTAGGGGACGGTTTAGGGTACAGGTAAGGGTACGAAAATGGTTTCGGGTGAGCGTAACTGTTAGGGTATGTGTTAGTGTTTGCGTACGGGTTAGAATTAGGTGACGGGTTAGGGTAAGGCTTCGGGTAAGGGTTAGGGTTAGGGTTAGGTTTAGGGGACTGGGACGGTTTAGGGTACATGTTAGGGTACGACAGCACTTTAGGGTGAGCATACGTGTTAGGGTACGGGTTAGTGTTTGCATATGGGTTAGAATTAGGTGACGGGTTAGGGTAAGGCTTCGGGTAAGGGTTAGGGTTAGTGTTACGTTTAGGGTTTCGGGACGGGGACGGTTTAGGGTACAGGTTAGGGTACGACAAGGGTTAAG
>NW_021697881.1:0-35716 GCF_005190385.1 Monodon monoceros | reverse complement strand
TATATATATATATATATATATATATATATATATATATATAGTCTACATACAGATTAGGAGAGAATATCTGCAAATCATACGTTGCATCAAAGAGTATAAGCTTTCAGTTTTAAGATGAGTAAGTTCTGAGAATTTTAATATGCATTATGGTGGCCATAGCTAACAACGCTGTATTATATATTTGAAAGTTGCTAAGGGAGTAGATCTCAAAAATTTTACCACACAAAAAAGTTAATGATGTGAGTTTATAGAGGAATCCTTATTGCGGTAATCATTTCACACTATATATCTGTATCAAATCACCACACTGTACATCTTAAACTTACACAGTGCTGTATATCAATTATGTCTCAATAAATCTGGAGGAGAAAAAAAAAAAAGAAGAATTTCAAGATGGACACAAGAGCATGAAACCAAGCATGGGCGTTTCTGAGTGAAGAACCTTGTGTCATATCCATGTAGCTGGTCCCAGTTCTACCTGCAAGACCACAACGAATATCTGACCACTGGTCCCCATCACCAGGGCTAACAACGTGCCTGAGCTCCCACCTTGGTTACTACAGCAGTCTCCTAATTGGCGCCCCAATCCTGCTTTTGCCCCTTCAGTCAGTTGGTAGGACAGCAGCCAGAGGAAGTCAGATGATAGCCCTCCTCTGCTTACAACCATTCACTGGTCCTTTATTTCACACAGAGTAAAAGCCAATGTCCTTTAAATGGCCGACAATCTGTTGACAACACCAAGGGCTCTATCCCTTGCTCACTTAACTTCAACCACCCAGCATTCCCAACTTTCCTCAAACAAGCCAGCCATGTTCCTTCTTTACAGCATTTTACCTTGCTCTCCCCTCTGCCTGGAATCTGCTTTTGCCACCTATGCACACTATGTATGCCCTCCCTCATATCTTTTCAGTCTTATTCACAGGTATTTACTGAGCAAGACTATGTGCTGGACAGTATTCAAGGCACAGATGTTTGGACCCAGCATCTCTCTGATCCTTCTGAGATGGAGCATCATTTCATAAACTTACTGGTTATTTTTTCTGGAAAAAACAGATACATAAATATGGGAGTGTAGGAATCGCTCAGGCAAAATCCCAAATAATAGATACAGATGTTTAATTATCAGAAAGGTGGAGCATAACTTCCCAACTCCCTAAATGTGTCCTGCACGCAGTGACAGCCTTCCAAACGGTACACACTGAATGGAAGGGAGTAAAGATTGATGTCACAGTGAGGAACTTGACAAACTCCACCTCAGCCAGGTGATCAAGGGCAACATCAACAGTAGTAAGTCATCTGCAGAGCATGTGCCCTTGATATGAAGTGAAACACATAACCCCAGGTTAATCACGAGGGAAACAACAGGTAAATCCCAATTCGAGACTGTCAAGGTCATCAAAAACAAGAAATGTCTCAGAAACTATAACAACTAACAGTGTCCTAAAGAGAAATGGCAGCTAAATGGAATGAGGGTGAGATATCCTCAATGCAATCCTAGAAGAAGAAAAGGTAAGTCTAAGAAAATTTGAAAAAAGTGTGGGTTATAGTTAATCATCAGGTGTCAACACTAGTTCATTAACTGTAAAAATGTACCCTAATGACATGAAACGGTAATAAGAGAGGAAACCGAGTCTGGGCTAATTGTGAAATCCTGCACTATTCTTGCAAATTTTCTATAAATCTGAAACAATTTTAAAATGAAAATGTATTAAACAAATTTTAATTTTTTTCTAACACATATTATTTTTAAATTGTCCTACCAGTAATTACTATTAATTTCCCCTGTCACCTAGCTGTACTGTTTCATTTTGTTAAATAGAATTTATAACAGAGAGAAGTAAATTACCCATGATAGTAGAAAATTTCCAATAACACCAATTTTACATATTTTATGTTAAATTAAGAATGCACATGTGTATAATCATTTATTATATATTTTGTTATTTGGGAGTTTTTCTTTTTTTTCTTTTGGCTGCTGTCATTTTACTGGTATGGCTGTATCCTGAGTCACTTTCTAAGAAGTCACTCACCAGAGATGTCTGTCAGGACTCAGAAGTGAGTCTACATGTCACTTCATGGCTGAACATATTCAAACAGCCCATTTATAAAATAAAAATAAAATAACTAATAATTCATTGTGACTGGTTCATTTATTCCAAGAATGCTTTTTAAAATTTTGTTTCCATGCTTACATTTCATACTAATGGAACAAAGTCAAATTATGTGCCAACTCAAATATTACATTAGAATAATGAGAACAGAGTTCTGACCACAAAAATTCAATGTTTCATCCTGATATTTTCTAATCAGAAGTGTTTTTTAAAATATTCAGGGATTCCCTTCTGGCGCAGTGGTTGGGAGTCTGCCTGCCGATGCAGGGACACGGGTTCGTGCCCCGGTCCGGGAGGATCCCACATGCCACAGAGCGGCTGGACCCGTGAGCCATGGCCGCTGAGCATGCGCGTCCGGGGCCTGTGCTCCGCAATGGGAGAGGCCACAGCAGTGAGAGGCCCGCGTACCGCAAAAAGAAAAAAAAAAAAAATTCAAACTCAGTTCCTAGGGGATAGCTGAAAGTGACAATATCAGAAAGCCCAAATGGCACACAAACTTGCAAGTGATTGTAGATGTTGTCATATAATAATCCAGAAATAAATTACCTCTTAGAAGATTACATAAAATTACTTGAAGCTCAAACCCTGGAATGCTTCCCAATTTTGTCAGACTTACATGTTATTATAATGTCTATATCCATTTAGCTCATGAGGTAGGTAAAGATAAAAAGTGATCTGTTCTTATGTGTTTAATACAGTTTAAAAAAGTATATAATGCTCCTAAGAAATCAGGTTAGACCTGGAATACAGATGAAAATATGAAATGAAAGTACTTTTGCTTTGTACAAGAGCAGTAGCCCATCATGTACAAATATGTCAGATGACAAGGTACCTTCATGTTAAAAAAGAAAAAAATGCCATCACTGCAAAAGAAAGCTTTATTGATTGTACTGAAGTAAAAGGAAAAACTAGATATGATATACCTCAGGTAATTACGAGTATATTGGGAAAAGATAATGTTGACATAAAAATGCTCATGCTCACAGATATCATACAGGTGTAACTGTGGCATATGTACGAAGACGTAGAAGCCACTTTCCTCCACTGAGCATGACGATGCCAAAATTGTGACCTGATCATTTCTTAACCTTAATAGACAAAATTTCTGCTCCCACAATTTAAAATATGACCTTTAAAATACTGTATAATGAGACGATGTGATATTTTAATGTCTGTTCTAAGTAGTACTTTAAACACACATAAATCTATCTAATTGTCAGTCAGAAAGATCAGATACAATCAACTATCATTCTATGCAAATGAATGGCATGTAACAAATATTCATATATGTGTGCGCCTATATAAAACATGTTAGCATATATGAATAAAATCAACTATGTTATATTAATATTTAACGTAAAATCATATTAACAAATACACTGTGGTGAAATAAGAAGCATATAGGTATAAATAGATTACAAATTTTTATGCAGTTGTCACAATGGGATAATATTGTGACCAAAGTGGAAATTGTAAAGAAAGTCATCCAAGAAAAACATCTTGACTATAGGAAAAATCGCATGCTTATTATAAGGCCTCTCCCCTTGTTTACAACCAATGTCAGAAAGTAACCTTGAACTAGGTTAGGAGAATAAAAACTTTAACAAAACATAGGAATACTCTTTCTGTTGTAGAAAATAAACCAAAATAAAAAGTAAATGAATAAGCTACGAAGATTCTACAGATAGAAATATCAATTCTTATGGGAAAGAGACTTAAAATACATAATAAGGAGATTATAGATATCCTAATTTCACCTTTTGAATGGCGCTATACAACATTAAGCTAAAAACTTTCATATTCTCTATTAGCAGAAAATTTATTTGCTATGAATGTATTTAATTTACAAAAAGCAGCCCCTGTCTTACCTTTTAAGTATTCTGTTGAAGTTTTAAGTTTTAATATATTTCATCTTAAATGGTCTTATGAAGTATGCAATGGCTGGTATTTTAAAAATCGTCACTGTGCCTGGAACTTCTAAAAGTGATTCAGGATTTTTTAAATTACATTCTTATAAAAATTTGGTATTGACATGAATATTATGATTTTTAATAATACTAGTCACATTGGAATATTGCAGAAAATTTTTCAATCAGCTTATGTGTATAAATATTTAAGACTGTCACTGTATTATGAGAAAATTTCAAACACAGCAATATTTTGACTTGAAAATGAGAAAAAAGCTAAGAACTACATCTTAAATATTGCTCATTGTGGGGCTTCCCTGGTGGTGCAGTGGTTAAGAACCCACTCCCCAATGCAGAGGACACGGGTTTGAGCCCGGGTTCGGGTAGATCCCACATACAGCGGAACAACTATGCCCGTGAGCCACAACTACTGAGCCTGCGCCCTAGAGCCTGCGAGCCACAACTACTGAAGCCCACACACCTAGAGTCCGTGCTCTGCAACAAGACAAGCCACCGCAATGAGAAGCTGCACGCCGCGACAAAGAGTAGCCCCCGCTCACCACAACTAGAGAAAGCCCATGCAACAACGAAGACCCAATGCAGTCAAAAATAAAATAAATTAAATAAATTTTAAAAAGAATGATTTGTAAAAAAATAATAATAATAAATATTGGTGACGTAAAGAAAATAGCACAACATGAAAGTTGTGAGTTAAGTTTTATTGGGGGAAAAATAAAGACTATATCCAGGGAGACAGAATCTCAGATAGCTCCAAGAAACTGTTCCAAAGAGGCAGGGGGAAGGTCAGTGTATATGTAATTTTGGTGAAGGGGGAGTACACGCAATCGAGCACATCTAATTTTTGCAGAAGGTTTCTGCTCGTCTCATGCAGGCTCCGGCTAGTGACGTCACCATAAAGGATTTCAGTGCTTCTCTAGACACGAGGAGATACAAGAACTGGGCTCATAAAATCTGCTCCTGAAAGTATCTAACTCTCTGAAGAGCTGTCCTGCCAGCTTCCCCCAAGCACAGAGCGGGTCATTTCCGCTCTCCACCCTGAACTCCTTTCAGGGGGTGTTGAAGGTCAGCGGCTGCAGCAGCTGCACCAGCACCTGATTTAATCCTTGTCGAGGTAGATGGCAAGTGCCGATCCATAGCTGACAATACGCTCCAAATAATTTTATTCCTTTAAGACGGAAAAGTAAAGTACAATAAATTCTGATTCTGACATGTTTAAACTATAAAACTTAACATAGTGTGTTTTACTACACTGTTTTTTTTACTCTTTGGGGCACGAACCCGTGTCCCCTGCATCAGCAGGCGGACTCTCAACCACTGCGCCACCAGGGAAGCCCTGTTTTTTTACTCTTTCAATACGTTTTCAACTAGATCCACGTTACCTGCACATCATCCGTGTATAGTCTGTTAGTTAAGGTCTTTGAACAAAGGAATAAGTGGATAATTCCGTGCTGTTGAGGACAAGGGGCGGAAACATTTCTCTTGGTCACTAAAAAAAAGAGACATTTTTACAACCTTCCGGGGGCGTCTGAGGAAACGCAGCAGAGTCTGTCTGCGACGGTGAACTCTCCCGGTCGCCCGCGCCCCAGCTCCTTCCCCGCGGCCCGAGGGTCCGGGGCCCAGCCGCGCCGCCCACGAGGACACGCGCTTCCCGCGCTCCGCCTCGGGCGGAGCTCCTCCCGCCAACCGCCCCGCGTCCGGAACAGACGCCCCGCCGGGAACAGCCTCCACGCCGCCGGCCCCTCGTAGACCGGATCCGAGGGACAACAAGCGACATCGAACGTTACCTGAGAAGGTGGGGATACACCGCGCGGGGTGGCCGGAAAGGAAGACGCGGAGCCTCGAGGAGCGGCCACAGCCCCTTTGCACCGGCCGGGGCGCGGGCGGGGAACGTCTTCCTCCCGCAGACCAGCCAGCCCCACACGCGGGCCCGCAACCGCCATGGCGCCTCCACTCCGTCCTCAGGGAAGACCGCCCATCAAGTCCGGGTGCAGTTGCGCATGCGCCCCATCGCCTGTGACATAGTGGCTTCGTGCCCCCCCTGCAGGCCCTTGGGGGAAGTGTAGGATGCTCGAAATCACTGGAGAACATGTGGCCCTTCCCAGCCAGGATGCTAAGTTACTCAAAATCTCAGTGCCCCAGCCTCTCTGCTGATGGCACTGGTGATGCTCTGATCCAGCCATGCCCGCTCTCTTGCCTGAGATGTGCCCCACTCTTTGGAGCCATGTCATCTGGTTTTTAGGTCATCCCCCCAAAAATGATAATAACCTCTATTCTATGCCACAATGACAGTATCCATTTCAGGTCCCTAAAAAAAGAGCTACCAATTTCCACCATCAGATTCTCCACTGGATCTTCAACCTGTTAGACACAGAGGACAGCTGCTCTGCTTCGAATAAAATTCTCTATAGTAATATACAGAGTTGATCACAATCACAAATAACTGAAACAGAAGATGAGAGTAGAAAATCTATGGACTTTTCCTCATTTGAGAATAGGAGTCCACAGTTAATTCCAAGAAATCGTTAGCTATCTGAAGCAGTGGAATACAGCTGACATACCTTGGAGCTTGTCAGGGAGGGAATCAAACTGTGTTTTCCCTCATTTAGCAAATCCTCTCAAAAAATAAGGAAACAAGAAAAAACGTTCTGCTTATGACCACCTTTATTCAATTATATTTTTATGCACAAGAAAGTAATGTAAAATACGTTAAATATAAAATATCAGAAAACAAAATGATAATGTATTTAAGATACACATTTCTAATATCCAAAATTATTTACAAAATTCATAATCAGTTCCTTAAATAAACAAACTCATGAATTACATTTTAAAACTTATCCTTTCAGAACTTCACGTGGGATTTTCTGTTTTCAGACTTTGGAAAGTAATTTTTCTTGAAAAAATTTCTTCAGAACATACTTTTGTTACAGACTTTAAAATTAGCTGCTTAACAGATATACATGAAAATATCAGTTGTTTGAACCTTTCATAAACTTACACTCACATCATATAACAGCTCAACAAAGGCTTCGAAATAGCAAATGATTCTGCTTGTTGATTTTCTTCCAATAAGAGATTCAGGGACCCAGCAACGTTCGATTTGTGGATTGTCCAAGAACAACATGTGCTTTCAACTACGGGTATGTTCCTTGGGTTTATGCCACTCAGTTGTAACGGGAAAATGTATGGCAAATCAGGGAGCGTGTTTCCAGGGCCTGAGCCTCTACATAGAAAATATCACTTCCATCCCCAATTTACTTGCTGGGAACCACTTCACTGTGAATGATCTTCGTCCTTAGGGCTCCAGAGAATGTGGACCTTTTAGACACAGCAGGTGGGGGCATCAGACAGAGCTCACCTTTGAGGAGAGCCCTTCTTGCAGTGTTCATGCTGGTGCAGGAAGGTGGGGTACAGGCGCCCTGTCTCTTGCTTGTGCTAGGACATAGGTATCCTGGTCACTCCTGCTACATGTCCGCCTGCATCTGCCCATGTTAGGAGGCCTGTGTACCTGTGCCTGCCTGAGCTCACTCACGCCAACAACCCATCTACTCTTGCTGGAGCCTGAGGACCTGTCTGGCTGTGCACGTGCCTATGCATCTCTGCATCGAAGCCCTCTTTATATAATTTGAAAACTGAAGCCCAGAAAGAGGCAGGGACTTGTCTAGGACACCATATGTGACCAGAGGCCAGAATAAGAGTGAGGAATCCAGCTCCCTAAGCCAGTACTCAGTCCCTCCCATCACGTTTAGTTTTGAAATAAGAGCCCTTAAGATCCTGGTGAACCCCTGCCAAGCCGGCGCAAGTTGGGCCATTACTCTCTCCGCATCTCCATGCAGACGCATGTATGTACAAATAGAAATAGGGTTCACAGCTGGGGGTGATGCGAGGGTGGTTAAGGAAGAGAAAAAAACATGTAAGTGCCGAGGAGAGCAGGAAAATGTTGGAGACAGCTCTGCCATGGAGCAGGGGCGTCCACCCCTCTGGCAGTGTGTCCAGAGGTCGAAAGAATGAGGGGGATTCTCCAGGTTCCCACAGACCTGTCTGGGCATGGGCCATGTCGCTAGTGTTCTCCAGGGGACAGGGCCTGGGGTCTTAGAGTCCACCATTCTGATCTTCTAGACCAAGGCTGAGCACACACCCCATTCCCCAGTGTAGACAGTGCTGCAGGGGAGAAGGGCTTTCTTTCTCTACAAATTGTGTGCTTGCCATGGCAGATTGCAAGTGTTCTGCATGCTTGGAAAGACTGTTGAGAACCTTGGTTCTCCACCACTGACCACTGTGTTCTGAGAGTTTGGCAAAATGCTTTCCACTTCACGGAGGTCCCTTAGAGGAGGGATTAGCTGGGGAAATGAGGCCTTGTGAGCACAAACGGGCAGAGCCTCAGACCCAGAGCCAGGGTTCTAGGAAGAAGACCAGTCTTTGTTGGGGCCTCGTGGTCCTCATTTGGATGTGGGAATATCATTGTTTTGGCTGAGGTCATCCCTCATGAGCAAAGAGACACAACAGTGATGGACAAAAAGGTGGGGAAAAGGAAGCTTCTGGGGCCACTTTCACTGCACTGCCCTGGAACCTGTATGGTCTCCTCTATGCCCCTGTGACTCTGAGGAGCCTCTGTGTTGAGGACACCCAAATAAAGGTACCAGGTTTTGAGGGGTGTGCAGGCCCGGGACCACAGCTGTAGTGCTGGTCACCTAGGAGCAGACAGGCTTTTGCATCACTGATACCCACTGAGGGCCACATAGAGGGCTATGTTGTCCCCCCTGCTACACATACACCTTTAAACTCTTGTTAGTAGCATTCACCTCCACAGTCCAGCTGGTTAAAAGGGAGGAGGACGCCAAGATAATCACATATATTCCTTCAGCAACTATGCACCAAGCACTCTTTCTCTGCCAGGTGCCCTTGTGTGGGGCACAAAATGACCAAGAGTTCCCTAGTTTCCAGGAGCTCACAGCCTGGAGCAGAGATGGCCAGAAGTACAGGAACAAGACATATGAAAGAAAAGAGCAAGTGTGAGACTGGAAATAAAGACTGTGCTCTGAGGGAGGTTTGGGGAATCCCTGGGTAGGAGGGTCTCAGAGGCCTCACTGGAGTTACAGTTACAGGGACCAGAATGACAAGAGCGGGCCAGGCCTCACACATCTGGGAGCAGCATGTCAGGGAGAAGTCACCACTTCTGCAGACACATGTGGGCAGAAGTGAGTGGGCCAGAGAAGCTGGAAAGTGATGAGTAGAACTGGAGAAAAACCTGCGGGGGTTAGGGGGAGTCAGGAAGTCAGGGCCATATCCTGGGGTGTGCTAGACTCTTAGGTAGATATCTGTTTCTTTCTAACAACATTTACCCCAAACCTTACATCTTAAAATTACATACATTTAATAGCTCGCAATTTTTGTGGGTAAGAAATACGGGCACAGCTTAATGGACTCCTCTGCCTCAAGGTGTCTCACAGGCTGGGGCTGCAGCCACAACTGAGACTCAAGTGACAGAGGATTTGGTCCCAACTTTACTCACAGGGTTCAGGATGCAGGTTGGATTTGGAGTTTGAGTTCCTTTCTGTGTGTTGACTTGGGCAATGCCTCGATTCTCTCCTTTGTGTGGCTCTTTATATGACAGCTCAAAATATCTGTGTTTGATTCCTCAATTCAGGGATAGGAGAGAGGGAAGTGGAAAATTGGGGAATAAAAGGAAAGTGAGCAATTTTTGAAATTAAAGCATACACGTGACATTCCATCACTTTGACTAAAATCTACTGATTGGGGTATTTGCTAACCACTTAGTAGTTACACAGCCGTATGTATAGCAAAGATGGGGTCACTGGGTGCCATGTGGAGGCTGCCCACCGCACAGGCCAATTTGAGTCACTTGGGTCTCATTCAAATTATAACAGGAAACAACTGAACAGTTTTACTCCAAAGGGTGACAATGTGTGAATTTCCATTAATTTCAACCCCTTCATGCTGCTGACCTAAAAATGAGGCCAAGAGGGGAAGTGACAGTTCCAATATCACCTTACTGAAACTCGGACGTCTTCTGAGTTATTTTATGCTGTGACCCACCCCTCTTCTTGTAACTTTCCAGCCTCTACTTTGCGGTTTAGACACATGTGACACTAGCCACAGCTGTTATAGATATTATCTCAAAGCACATGGCGATGCTCCTAGAAAGAACGTTCTAGCCCGATCTCCACTGTGCAGGTTGGAAGACTGAGGAACAGCTGAGAGGAGCACGGTGTTTTCCAGGAAACAGAACTGGTGAGAAAAGGGAGTGATTTCAGCTCTATCTCCTGAAAGTTAGGACCCTAGTTACATTTCCAGACAGCTGTGTCCAGGGCTGTATCACCTCATCGTGTACAAAAAAGAGGATGACATGGGGGGGTGGAGCAGTTAACAGCATAGAAGCGGATTTGGGTAGATTTGATTGAAGGGAGGATCCCAGGTAATAAAATCTTGAATAAGTGACCTCACTTCCTTGGTGAGAGGCCCCAACAGAACTTAAACACTGGTTATGAGGCCACCACATTATAGGGAGAGACCCCAAGAGCTCACTCGACTGGAGACTCTCAAGAGAACAATCTATTCTCCTGTTGTGCCCCACTTTTCAGAGGCTCTGGGCTGAGGGACTTTTTGGTTGCTGTGGACATTGCTCAGCCCTCATCACCGATACCTCTGGCCATTTGGCAGGAGGCACCGAAAGGTAACAGAGAGCAGCCCAGCATTGTTTGTGTGTGAAGGGGGTGGTGGGGCCAGGGGATGAGGTGTATGTCCTTCCAGAGCAGGAGCAGGTTGTCAAGTGTCAGCAGCCCGGGGGGTCTGTCATGCCCAAACCCCAGTTCGTGGCTGGCAGGATGAGAGGTGAGCGCTTGAGACCAAGATCATCTGTGCACATGTTAAACCTGATCCCTAGAGCTTTCATCTGCTCTCCCCCCTGGCTGGGGAACTTGACAGATGCCTCTCTGTTCCTGAACTGAGGAACAGAAATTCTCATGGGGACTTTCCCTGTGGCAATGTTCAGGTAGGCTCCTGATCAATCCTGGCCCACCTACCAGACAGTTCTTTGCAGAGTTCCACCCAGAGATCTTTGTGGAGCTGGTCAATGGGTTCAACTCTCCCACGTTTCGAGGCAAGGGGCAGGCCGCCAACAACATCAAATTCTGGTCTTCAGTGAAAACAGGTGCAGAGGAGTCTCAAATCCCAAGACTTACAGGTGATCAGAGTTGGCCTAGAACCCAAACATGAATCTGGCAAGTGCCTGGGGTCCTCTGAGGAATGTGGTTTTCCAGGGCCTTCTGTTCCACATCAAGAGCAGACCAAGCCTCAGGCAGCTTAGAGGGAATGTCATTCAGCCCGTGCTTTGGGCAGTTCCCTGTTTGACCTGTATGATCTTGAGTACTTGTTTGTAATTCCTAACCGTCTATTTTCTTATGTCAACAGTGATGTTTACTGATGCCTAACTGGGCTGATGTACTTAAAACAGGGAGGTGCTGGTGTTCATCAGATAACAGAATGTCCTGAAGGGTCAACTGTCGATCAGCCCCCTCCACTTAACTTATACTTTTAAACCTAGAACTTTTTTCGAGATGGGCACTCAGGTCCTCCTCTTGCACCACTTCCTGCTATGCTACTAGTTTCTGGTCTGAGCTCCACATCCTGATCCTACTGGTGATTTATGATGCTGCCATTGTGTATATGTCCTTCCTTGTCCACACGGTGTGAAAACAGACAGCCCTGTCCCCGGACGATGCCTGAATAATGTTGCCCCTCAAAGCAGGCACAAGGAAGAATCAGAGAGAGTCCCTGGTACCAGCATTCCCAGGTAGAAACATCACCTCCACCACGCTGTCCCTGTGCTCCTATCAGGCCTTCACTACTGCCCAGCAGGTCCTACATGAGCAGTTTCATAGGCGAGGGCTGTGCCAGCCACAGCATGGTGGCGAGTGTCCCACCTTTGTCTGTGTGTCTTTGGAATGTCACCACACCTCTCTGAGCTTCACTTTCCTCTTCACACAAGTAGGGGGATAAAAGTATGAACCTCATAGGGTTACTGTAGCAAGTCACGGTAGATGCTTGCCTGGTGGCTGGCTCTGCAGAGAGGGCTGCTGGCCATGCTCTGTGTCTTCACATTTATATTTCTCTCTTCCCAGTGAAGAAGCTCTCTGCCTCATCCTGCACCGGCCTGTGGTTTTTCTGAGTTTGGAAAAGCACATGAAAATCACCCTGATTTCCTATTTGCAAAGAAGTTTTGTGGTTGCATCCATCTGGTTCTGGACCTAGTCCTTGGTGTGGCCAGATTAGGAATTTCTGGGAGCAGGCAGAGGAACTCCAGGCCCACCCAGATACCTGGGATGGTTCTGGTTGGCACTCACTCATTCAGTAATATAGATTAAGTACCCAGTACATGCAGGCATTTTCCTAGACACTAAAGTTAAAGAATAAAACAGACACAATCCCTGGGGCTAAATTATAAACTGAGTTTCAGATCATCTCCCTAGACATCTTAAGTAGTCATGTCCACAGTGCATGAGAAGTGATGTCCTCATGGCTGCCTCTGGATATGGGTGCTCCTCCCACATTAGAACACAAATATAAACGACAGGACCAACTAAAACTCTGAGTGGTCTTGGGCTCACAGGCTCCTCTGTCGACCCAAATACCACTGTGCTAGGCCTCAGCACAGAGTGGGAGTGTGGAGGCCGTGCTGGGCAAGGACAGGCAGAACGCTGGAGCTCACACACCTTTCAGTTCCCATGGGGACGCTTATGTCTGGGGGTTTCCCCCGAAGAAGCAAATGGGGCAGAAAGCTGTGGATAGGGTCCCAGCCTCCCTGGGAATCAGAGGGGTTGAGTTGGTCCCCGAGAGACTCATCCCCTCCGTAGCCCCATCTCAATCCACCTACCCTCCCTACATCTACCTCCTCTGACACCCATAACTGGGGACCAGAAGAGGAGGTGAGGTGAGCAACATGTTCACAAAGCTGTCTCAAGCTCAGTCCTGGTGCTCATGTGCATGGAGGATGGAGTATGCTGTGCCCATGACCTTGGAGAGAAGAGTGTCAATAAGAAGACCAGACTCACACAATCTCTGTCGGGCTCAGGCCTTCCAGTACAAGGATAACCACAGTGGGGTTGGAAGTGGGCTGAGGCCATCATCTGGGTCCAAGGGCCAAAGGAGGGTGCTTCGGGTGCACAGCATTGAGTGAGAGGCCAGGCATCCGGCTCTGTTATACACGTGACTCCCCCCACGCTCTGTCTCTCATCTTAGGCACCTGGTTGTGTTAGTACCTGCAGCTTACCTGGCAGCCCCTGCTCTGTCCCTTTTTTAGGCTAAAGTTGGCATACATGCAGGTCAGTTTGCCTGCCTCAGACATGAAACACCATGCCCCATTTTCCCGGTCCAGAAGGAGATTTTAGAGTCCACTGAGGCAAAGCCAGAGGGTAAAAGGACTGCGGGCAGGGAAGATTGTCTGCGTTAGGGTTTAGGGGCTGGGTATTCCTTTTAAAGACAGTAGATGTTTCTGTTTGGGGGAAGGCACAGGGAAAGTCAGTTACGTGGGTGAACCTTTCTCTTTATGCTGCTCTAGTGCCAGCTCCAAGGTTCTTGCTTGCTGAAGGGTCAGAAGAAGGGTCAACGCAGTGCTAGAGACAGCTGCACCAGGACCGTTGGCTCCGATGGGCGTGCGGAGTACGTGGGTACTCATGGTTGGCCTGGGGCCCCACACCTGCCTTTTCATGGTGTGGACTCCTATGATCAGGGTGCAGATCCCCAGATCCACCACTTATCAACCACGTAACCTGGGCAAGTTCACTGTCCACCTGAGATCAGTAGAGATGGACAATGAGAGGACTTCCCACACAGTGGCTGTGCAGATTAAAAGAGGTAGAACAGGCAGAACATCAGGCAGAGCCTGGTCCATTGCTTGGGGGAGGAGAGCTCACTGTGTGCAGCCAGGTACCCGGGTCACCCCCCAATCTGCCCAGAGACTCAACAGCCTCAGCACCTATTACACATCTGAAGTGCCCTTAACCTCAAGGGACAGAAACAGGCAAAGCCCCTGGTTGTAGCTGCAGAGAGGAATGTGCATTTGAACAAGGAATTAGAGCAGAAGGGTGACTGGGGTGGTTGGAAGATGCTCCCTTGGGTTGAGCAGAATTGAGCTGCCTTGTGGAGCTGGCAGTTAGTGGAGATGGGCAGGCTTGGCTATATCCTCCACTTCTGAGCTCCCACTGTCAGTGATGCCCCTGCCGGGCATGCAAAGACGGGGTGTGGCAGACCCATGTGATGTTCCCCCTGCTCCCCGGGACGTGTTGAAGAAGGTGGTACCCGCTCAGTGCCGGGGCTCCATCTGGTCCCAGAAAACACATTTGGAAATGAGCACATGGCACCAACCATCCATGCCACTGTCACCCAGTTCAACAGTGTGGCCAAGTGCGTCATCACCACCTGCCTCGGAGACCTGGGCATGATGGCCCAGGAGAGGGCCTGGGTGGTGAAGCACTGTATGAAAGTGGCCAGGGTCGGCCATTGGAGGTCTAGCAGCGTCCCCCTTCAGAGTCCTGGAACTGCCACTTCCACTGTAACAGCTTTCAGGATTGAAGTCTGTGGTCTAAGCCCCTGCACCATCCCTATGAGGCAGGAGATAGATGGGTCCCAGGGTGAAGAGCTGGAGTTTCTCCCCTGTGGACAGATACTCCAAAATACCAGGAGTGAGAGAGGAGGCTGGGCCCTGCCCAGATAAGAGATAAAAGAGCACATATTCCTCATTCCCAACTACACACACGCAGAAAGGCTCATTGAAGGTCAAAAAGGAAGGGTTAGGGTTAGGGTTAGGGTCAGGGTTAGGGTTAGGGTTAGGGTTGGTGATGTCTGCGTCCATCCGTGTTGCTCCTAACCTCCAGGCGAGTTGGAAAATATGAGAAAGTACGACCAACGGGACACACGGAGGACGACGCCAGTCACGGACACACTCTCCTGGTCACACACAACAGTCCCTGTGGTCACCGTGACCCGAGGGGCACCACGGGGTGCTGGTCGACCCATCCAGTATACCCAACCCTTCCCAGGGCTCAGCGACAGCCTCAGAAGGTTTAGACCTCCTCGGCGGCCTATCGCCGGCGACAACATGAACGGCGGGCACCACCGGCACAGTCGCCGCCAGCGTCGCCGGCCTCCCGGAACTCTGCCTCGTGCCCGGAGGCTGAGTCTCAGCCCTCGCGAAGGTCACTGAAGCTCCGGATGGAAGGGACGGTCTCCAAGCAGCGGCCACTTGGCGCCCGACAAGCGGCGGGAAAGTCCGAGGGACTGATCCCGATTGCCTGCCGGCGAGGGTACAGCGCGGGCCGCCCAAACGCCGGAGTTCGTCCCGCGGCTTCCGCCTCGGAGCTAGCTCCGGGATCGGCACCGCGGGAAGCGACCCCGGCAACGGAAAGAGGGCGGGTACTGGGAAGAGGTCGCCGGGAGGCTGCCGCGGAGAAGCGCTCCCCACGCGATTCCCGGCGGGGCGGGCGCACTAGCGGCCCACAGCGCTCGGGCGGGTCCCTGCTCCTGGGAGCACTTGGGGATTTTGCGGGGACTTGGGCTGCGTGGACTGTAAAACTGAAACCATGAAAGTACACGTAGAAAACATGTATGAATGATTTTTATTCTGTGGTTTCAAAATGGAGCCCTTGTAAAGCATTTTTTTTAAAGTCCAAAAACCATCAAAGAAATGAATGATAAACTTGACCACAAATTCATCTTTACATATTCCACAAGCAAAGTCCAATGATAAGAAACCGGTGTGTGAGCAACATTTGTGCAAATACATGTGTAATAAGATTACTGATATCAGAATTATTTAATATGAAAACGAACATTCAGTAAATATAGCCATTAAGAGGGATCAGGTAAGGAAATTCTAGTATGTCTACACAATGCAATATTATTAATTTGTGTTTTACTTTTTGATATTTTTAAATGAAGTAAATCTATAGGTGGAAAGATGTTGACTTGGAAAGATGTTGATGATGGACTGTTCAATGGAAATAGCAAGTTGTAGGACTTCCACTGGCGCTAAAAATAAAAACTAAAGCATACACACACAAACACACAGCAGAGACTGTAGAATCCATATGATCCTACGGGAAAATATGACTCTGGAATCAACCACATAAATGTGTCATTCAGGAGAAAGATCATCTAAATCACCATATTCAGTCCTTAATCAAATTTTCATTTATTAACAACTATTTTCTGAGAACCTCCAATATTTCAGAATTTGAACTGTTATGAGGATTGAAAGGTAAATAGTACTATGTCCTTACCTTCATAGACTTCTACTTCTTAACACAGTAAATTAAATTACCCTGCAAAATAAAACTTCTGATATTAAAAATTAAATGTAAATAAGGGTTTACACATTGTATAATTCCAAAATTTTGCTACTAGTTTACAAAGAAAAGTTGGCACTTTACAAAATAAACTTGACATTTAAAACATTGTCAGTTCTGGATCCTTGATTAGCCTGTATATTTTCAGAAAGGCTGGGTTATTAAAAATACTGCCTAAAATTCTGAACTTCTGTAAAGTTACTCTGCAAGATTTAGGAAGAGTAAAGCTAGATTTCTTTTCCTAAGAGCCAGGTTTCCTGTTTACTGGATCATGAAATAATTATTTTTAAAATTAATTGTTTGGATTCGAAAATAATGTTCTGAAAATCAATAATGGCTTTTATTAGAATAGAAAATCGGCTGCACATGCCCCTTAAAATTCTATTTATCTGCCATTTTATTTGAACATCCATGGGGTACCATTTTCAAGAATACTGTACAAGAGGATCTCTATTTTAATCATTATTGGGGCTCCTAATCTTCTCTTAATTTTAGAGAATCCAAAATACCCCAAACAACACAATATTGTCATATAGACATTTCCTGAAATGTGCTATAAGCTATATACATTATTGATAAATTTGAAATGAAATGTATTGATAAATACATAAGAAAAAGATGTATTTTGCTTGTGTTATTATTATGCAGGAAGGCACTTTTAAGAAAGAAACGTTATACGACATGCAAGAATCTCTGGAAGTTGCATGAAAATGCTTTTGTATTTAATAACCTAAATTATGTAGTTCTAGACTTTAGTTATTTTTCTTAAGTTTTGAGTAGCATATTAAATTATGTATTCATTATTTCATCAATGTGATGATTTTTCGAATTTGCTTTACTCCCAAGTGTAGATTAGAACTCATTAACTCCTGATAGTTTTATATCAATAAATTATTTTTTTAAATAAATTAAATAAATAAATATATTTATTAGAAAAAAAAGGATCCTATAATGAAAGAAGCTTCTCTTTTAAAAAGCAGTGATGCACAGGCTTAAGAGTTCTTGTGCAATGTGCAGATAAAATAAAAATGAAGTCGGTTGCTATCATCATCCTTGGTGCAATTTCACTACTCTGGTTTCTTTCAGTATACCTGGAAAATTAAATCTGTGATCACTCTTAAAGTCATATCTTTTTTTTTAAATACATCTTTATAAGAGTATACTTACTTTGCAATACTGTGTTAGTTTCTGTTGCACAACAAAGTTAGTCAGCCATATGCATACACATATCCCCTTTGCCCCTCCCTCTTGAGGCTCCCTCCCACCCTCCCTATCCCACCCTGCTAGGTCATCACAAAGCATCGAGCCAATCTCCGTGTGCTATACTGCTGTTTCCCACCAGCCAACTGTTTTACATTCGGTAGTGTAAATACGTCGACGCTAAGCTCACCTCGCCCTCCCACCCCGTATCATCAAGTCCACTCTCTTTATCTACCTATTTATTCCTGCCCTGTAACTATATTCATCAGTACCTTTTTTGTTTTTTTAGATTCTATATATATGCGTTAGCATACGGTATTTTTTTCCCTCTCTCTGACTTACTTCAGTCTGCATGACAGACAAGCCCATCCACCTCACTACAAATAACTCATTTCGTTTCTTTTTATGGCTGAGTAATATTCCATTGTATATATATACCACATCTCCCTTATCCATTCATCTGTCAATGGACATTTAGGTTGTTTCCATGTCCTGGCTATTGTAAATAACGCTGCAATGAACATTGTGGTGCATGTCTCTTTTTGAATTATGGTTTTCTCAGAGTATATGTCCAGTTGTGGGATTTCTCGGTCATATGGTAGTTATCTTTTAATTTTTTTTAAGGAACCTCCATACTGCTTTCCATAGTGGTTGTATCCATTTACATTCCCACCAACAGTGTGGGAGGGTTCCCTTTTCACCACACCCTTTCCAGAATTTATTGTTTCTAGCTTTTTGGATAATGGCCATTCTGATTGGCATGAGGTGATACCTCGTTGTAGTTTTGATTTGCATTTCTCTAATAATTCGTGATGTTGAACATCATTTCATGTGCCTCTTGGCCATCTGTATGTCGTCCTTGGTGAAATGTCTATTTAGGTCTTCTGCCCATTTTTTAATTGCATTGTTTGTTTTTTTGATATTGAGCTCCATGAGCTGTTTGTATATTTTGGAGATTAATCCTTTGTCTGTTGCTTCATTTGCAAATATTTTCTCCCATTCTGAGGATTGTCTTTTTGTCTTGTTTATGGTTTCCTTTGCTCTGCAATAGTTTTAAGTTTAATTAGGTTGTATTTGTTTATTTTTGTTTTTATTTCTGTCACTCTTGTAGGTTAGGTGGGTCAAAAAAGATTTTGCTGTGGTTTATGTCAAAGAGTGTTTTCCCTATGTTTTCTTCTAAGTGTTTTATAGTGTCTGGTCTTACATTTTTAAGTTTTTAAACCATTTGGAGTTTATTTTTGTGTATGTTGTTAGGGAGTGTTCTAATTTCATTCTTTTACATGTAGCTGTCCAGTTTCCCCAACACCAATTATTGAAGAGGCTGTCTTTTCCCCATTGTATGTTCTTGCCTCCTTTGTCATAAATTAGGTGCCCATATGTGTGTGGGTACCTGTACCACCCTGTACCATTGATCTATATTTCTGTTTTTGTGCAAATACTGTACTGTCTTGATTATTGTAGCTTGTTATATAGTTTGAGGTCAGGGAGCATGATCCCTCCAGCTCCGTTTTTCTTTCTCAAGATTGCTTTGGGTATTCGGGGTCTTTTTTCTTTCTATACGAATTGCAAGATTTTTTGTTCGAATTCTGTGAAGAATGCCATTGTTAGTTTGAAAGGGATTGTATTGTATCTGTACATTGCTTTCGGTAGTATAGTCATTTTCACAATATTGATTCTTCCAATCCAAGAATATGGTATATTTCTCCATCTGTTTAGGTCATCTTTGATTTCTTTCATCAATGTTTTATACTTTTTTAAGTACAAGTCTTTCACCTTCTTAGGCAGGTTTATTCCCAGGTATTTTATTCTTTTTGTTGCAATGGTAAATGGGAGTGTTTCCTGAATTTCTCCTTCTGATATTTCGTTGTTGGTGTATAGGATTGCCAGAGATTTCTGTGCATTAATTTTGTATCCTGAAACCTTACCAAATACAATGATTAGTTCTAGTAGTTTTCTGGTGACATCTTTAGGATTTTCTATGTGTAGTATCATGTCATAGGCAAATAGTGAAAAATTTACTTCTTCTTTTCCAATTTGGATTCCTTTTATTTATTTTTCTTCTCTCATTGCCGTGGCTAGGACTCCCAAAACTATGTCGAATAAGAGTGGTGAGAGTGGACATCCTTGTCTTGTTCCTGATCCTGGTGGAAATGCTTTCAGTTTTTCACCATTAAGTATGAGGTTTGTGGTGGGTTTGTCATATATGACCTTTATTATGTTGAGGTAGCTTCCCTCTATGCTCATTTCCTGGAGAGTTTTTATCATAAATCAGCGTTGAATTTTTTCAAACGCTTTTTCTGCATCGATTGCGATGTTTGTATGGGTTTTATTCCTTAATTTGTTAATGTGGTGTATCAGGTTGTTTGATTTGCGCATATTGAAGAACCCCTGGGACAAATCCCACTTGATCATGGTGTCTGATCCTTTTAACATGCTGTTGGGTTCTGTATGCTAGTACTTTGTTGAGGATTTTTGCATCTATGTTCATCAGTGATATTGCCCTGTAGTTTTCTTTCTTTGTGATATCTTTTTCTAGTTTTGTTTGATATCAGGGTGATGGTGGCTTCATACACTGAATTTGGGAGTGTTTTTCCCTCTGCAAATTTTTGGAAGAGTTTGAGAAAGATCGGTGTTAGCTCTCCTCTAAATAGTATTTGATAGAATTCGATAGAATAGAATTTGATAGAATTCGCCTGTGAAGCCAGCTGGTCCTGAACTTTTGCTTGTTGGAAGATTTTTAATTATGATTTCAATTTCATTACTTGTGATACATCTGTTTATATTTTCTAATTCTTCCTGGTTCAGTCTTGGAAAATTGTACCTTTCCAGGAATTTGTCCATTTCTTCATGGTTTTCCATGTTATTGGCATATAGTTGTTTGTAGTAATCTCTTATAATCCTTTGTATTTCTGCAGTGTCAGTTGTGATTTCTAGTTTTTCATTTCTAATTTTATTGATTTGCATCCTCTCCCTTTTTTTCTTGATGAGTCTGCCTAAGGGTTTATCAATTTTGTTTATCTTCCCAAGGAACCAGCTATTAGTTTTATTGATCTTTGCTACTGTTTTCTTCATTTGTATTTCATTTATTTCAGCTCTGATATTTATGATTTTTTTCCTTCTACTAACTTTGGGTTTTTTGTTCTTTTTTCTCTAGTTGTCTTATGTGTACGGTTAGCTTGTTTATTGGAGATTTTTCTTGTTTCTTGAGGTGAGATTGAATGGGTATAAATTTCCCTCTTAGAACTGATTTTGCTGCATCCCATAGGTGTTTGGTCAGCGTGTTTTCATTGTCATTTGTTTCTATGTGTTTTTTAATTTCTTGTTTGATATCTTCAGTGATATCTTTGTTATTTAGTAGTGCACTGTTTAACCTCCATGTATGTGTGTTTCTTACAGTTTTTTCTTGTAATTGAATTCCAATCTCATAGCGTTGTGGTCAGAAAAGATGCTTGATATGATTTCAATTTTTGTAAATTTTCCGAGGCTTGATTTGTGACCCAAGATGTGATGTATACTAGAGAATGTTCTGTGTGCACTTGAGAAGAAAGTGTACTCTGCCACTTTTGTGTGCCATGTTCTACAAATATCAATTAGGTCTATCTGCTCTATTGTGCCATTTAGAGATTCTGCTTCCTTATTTATCTCCTGTTTGGATGATCTGTCCATTTGTGTAAGTGGGGTGTCACAGTTTCCTACTATTATTGTGTTATTGTTGATTTCTCCTTTCATGGTTGTTAGCATTTGCTTTATGTATTGAGGTGCTCCTATGTGGGGTGCATAAACATTTATAATTGTTATATCTTCTTCTTGGATTGATCCTTTGGTCATTATATGGTGCCGCTCCTTATCTCTTGTAATACTCTTTATTTTAAAGTCTACTTTATCTGTTACAAGTATTGCTACTCCAGGTTTCTTTTGATTTCTATTTGCATGGAACACTTTATTCCATCCTTTCACTTTCAGTCTGTATGTGTCCCTAGGTCTGAAGTGGATCTCTTTTAGGCAGCATATATATGGGTCTTGTTTTTGTATCCATTCAGCCAGTCTGTGTCTTTTGCTTGGGGCATTTCATTCATTTACATTCAAAGTTATTATTGATATGTATGTTCCTATTACCATTTTCTTAATTGTTTTGGGTTTGTTTTTGTGGGTCCTTTTCTTCTCTTATGTTTCTCACTTAGAGGAGTTTCTTTAGCATTTGTTGTAAAGCTGGTTTGGTGGTGCTGAATTCCGTTAGCTTTTATTTGTGTGAAAACTTTTTCACTTCTCCATCGAATCTGAATGAGATCTTTGTTGGACAGAGTAATCTTGGTTATAGGTTTTTCTCTTTCATCACTTTAAGTATAACCTGGCACTCCCTTCTGACCTGCCGAGTTTCCACTGAAAAATCAGCTGATAAACTTATGGGGATTCCTTTGTATGTTACTTTTGTTTTTCCCTTGCTGCTTTTAATATTTTTGCTTTGAATTTAATTTTTGATAGTTTGATTAATATGTGTCTTGGTGTGTTTTTCCTTGGGTTTATCCTACATGGAACTCTCTGTGCTTCCTGAACTTGGTGACTATTTCCTTTGCCATGTTAGGAAAGTTTTCTGCTATAATGTTTGCAAATATTTTCTCAGACACTTTCCTTTTCTCTTCTTCTTCTGGGACCCCTATTATTCGAATGTTGGTGCATTAGTGATCTCGCAGAGGTCTCTGAGATTGTCTTCAACTCTTTTCATTCTTTTGTGTATATTCTGCTCCTCAGCGGTTATTTCCAACGTTTTGTCTTACACCTCACTTATTCTTTCTACTGCCTCTGTTATTCTGTTATTGATTCCTTCTAGCGTCTTTTTTATTTCAGTTATTGTGTTGCTCATTTCTGTTTGTTTGTTGTTTAGTTCTTCTAGATCTTTGTTAAACATTTTTTGTATTTTCTCATTCCATGCTTCCATTCAATTTCCAAGTTTCTGGATCATCTTTACTCTCATTACTGTGAATTATTTTTCATGTAGGCTGCTATTTTCACTTCATTTATTTGGTCTTGTAGGTTTTTACCTTCCTCCTTAAACTGTGACATAGTTTTTTGCTATGGTTTTTTTTGTTTGTTTTTTTTTATGATTGGGATTGTGATATTGTAATACTGCATTTTTACCCTGAGCCTTCCAACTCTGCAGATTGTAGGCTCTTGGCTAGAGCTGGGTCTTTCTGCTGAGATGAGCACCTCTGTGAGACCTCACTCTGAGGAATATTCTCTGGGGCCTGAGGTTCTCTGATAGTCTAGTGGTTCAGACTTGGTTCTCCCTCTGCAGGAGATTCTGCCCAACCCTAGGCTTGAGAGTCAAGATCCTGTAAGCCACGTGGGGCAGCCAAAAAGGAAAAAAAAGGGAGAAAAGAAGTATAACCAAGTAAAAAATAATATTAGACTAGGAAAATAACAGATATGTTAGAAATAATATAAAAATAAATATATAGATGAATCAACAACTGGAAGGTACAACAGTATCACAATAGTAAAAAAGAGGAGTGGGGAAAAGAAAAAAACGGACTGGTCGGAGGGGGAGGACTTGGCTGTGGAGAGCAGGACATAAGCAATGGTGAGGTTTGGGTGGTGGGTGGTGCCAATGCTCAGGACCCACAGAGCTGGAATGGGCTCTGGGGGATCTGGGAGGTGGAGCTTAGGCTTAAGGAACAAAAGGGACCCACGTGTGCCTGCCACCCCTGGCCTCAGAGGGTAGGGGACCTCACCTGGCAGCCCATCAGGTTTCCAGTGCTCCAGTGGGTAGAGCAAACGCCCTCCTCTCCTCGCCTCTTCTCCTCCGGTCTGAGAGGGCCCCTCCCACCTACCTCTCCTGATCCAGCCGGCCTCCCTCCTATGCCCCCAGGGCCCATCCGGCCTGCATGGGGCTTTGGAAGTGGGGGAACAGGCTTAGGAGCTCAGCAAGCTCTCCGGCCCAAGTGGGTCAGGCGATCGCCTTCCACTCCTCTCCGGCTCTTCCCGGAGAGTCCTTCCCACCTGCCTCTCCTGACCTCCCCAGCCTCAGGGGCGCCTATGTTGTCTGGCTTACACTTCTCCTCCCCCTTCAGTCCCCGTATGTCCTACCAGTTCACTCTGGGGTTCCTCCCGTCTCCTTGGGGGTCAGAGTTCCCCACCAGCGGCCTGAAGGCGCCCTAGTGCTGAGGAGATGCTAACTCCGCATCTTCCCACACTGCCATCTTGAATCCTCCCCCTATTCTTTAAAAAAATTTACATACTCAATGACCTCTGGCAAACACTGCCACAGTCAAAAGAGATGTCTCCAAACCAAAGTTCAAACTAAATAGTTTTGTGGTTTTTGATGCCCTGTTTTTATACTCAGAATATACCTGGTAGTTTTTATAGTTGAAGCTCATCCAGGTGGAAGCTCTATTTCAGTAACAGGGATTTGTGGTTTTTTTCTTAGATGAGAGAAGGCAGCAGGTGGATTCCTTCCCCAGAGCAGTAAAACTTGTACCTTTTGTGTCTTAGTGTTTATTCTAACCAAGATTACTGAGAGTAATGTCACCAGTTTTATATTTACCCAAAAAAGGTTTATTTCACATGGCAAAATTTCCTAAGTTTACCTGCTCTTTAGGTAAAACTCCAACATGTAGTGTTTAAAAATACTACTTTCCTAACCCAGGTCTGGCAAAATGTTCTAAAGGGCAGATAGTAAATCTTTTAGGCTTTGTCACATGACCTGTGTTGCATCTAGTCAACTCTGTTATTGCAGCAGGAGAGCAGCCACAGATAAAAGGTAAATGAATGAGCATAGCTGTGCTCCAATAAAACTTTTTTTATTTATAGACACTGAAATTTGACGGTCATATAATTCTCATGTCTCACAACTTTTTTTTTAATATCTTAACATTTAAAATTATAAAAACCATTCTTAACTTGCAGGTCCTACCAGCACAGGCTGGGGTAGGATTTGGCGCACGGGATGCAGGATGCCATGGAATGATCTACAGAGCCACAGTGGAACCGACACTTTTTAGAGATCAGCATTCCAAAATAAACTGATTGCACTTGACACATGCCAGAAAATATTAAAACAAAACAAATACCAAATTACAAAATGTTCCCCATCAAGTCCTCCCTCAAGATGCCCCAGCTCCCCATGCACGGCCTCCTCATCTTGCCACCCCAGCCATCGGCAGTGAGTGAAAGCTGTCCTGTCCCTTTGCCCCATGGCCTGCCGCGTGCAGGGCCCCCATTAATTCTGAGCAGCAGCTACTTGCTGGGTACAGATTGTCATCCGTCAAGTCACCAGTACCTACAGTGTCTCCCAGAGGGACATTAAGCTGCCTTTCCAGCCCCATCCCTGGACGTGGAGTCCGGCCACTGAGTCCTGCTTCTCTGACGGCTAATGGCCAGCGGAGCATGGCAGCTGTTTTGTGCTCTGTGCACCCAAATGTGGTTGAGACTGTGACCAGCTCTTGAGACTCACAGCCAAAGCTTAAGGATGACTGGCATTTCAATTCATGAACCGTCTTGTTTTGGCAGGGGACCGAACGCCTTCTACAAAATACTTTTATAGAATCGTTATTACCAGGATGGAAACCTGGGCCCGTTCATACCAGAGACAAGGATCAGAGAAGGAACGCGCGGGGTGCGGCGTGGACTTGGTGTCCCAGCGGCGGCGCCGCGCACAGCACGCAGACAGCGGAGGGGCCGGAGCGTCCCAGTCCCCCCGCTTCCTGGGCACCAGACCGGCAGCAGACGGAGCGGGAAGTGGCAGTGTCCCTGCGACCCCAGACTTAGACGGGAGGCCGTGCTCAAAGGCTCGGGCTGCCACTGGGTCGGCAGGTCCTGGGGATGAGCGTGGGAGGACCCGGGGAAGCAGAGTCTCCCGCCCCGGATGCGGCAGCGTCTTACCGGGACGGGGCCCTGCCGTGGGTTCGGGGCCTCGGACATTCTTCGCCGGCCACGCCGCACTCTGCGCAGGGCATCCGGGGCGGCAGCTCCAGGAGGCGCAATGTAAAATGTCCGCAGACTCTTCGAAGGGCAGGTCCCTGTGCTTCCAGACTCGCAGCTGTGCCCCCAGGGTACCCTGACGCCCCTGCGTCTGGACAGGAGGGGACAGTGCAGCCCGGCTCAGATTCCTCTGGGTTTGAGATGCTTGGACGGTGAAGGGGCTCCGAGCGAGGCCGGTTGTTGCTCCGCCCGAAGAAACAGTCAAACTGCCCGCCCCTTGGCCCCGGAGCACGGAGCCCTTCCTCTTGTCCTTCCTTCCTTCCATAGCCTCTGGGCGCCCCTACTCCTATCCCAGGAACCCGACCCAACCCCGAGCGCGGGTCCTGAGATGCTGCTGAAAGGAGGCGGCCAGCGCTGTCCGCCACCCGCAGGGGCAGCGACGTGAGCTCCGGAGGGTCTGGGCGAGTTCTGGGCAGAGAAGTGGAGGCCACCTGCGGACACCTGCTCCAGGCCATGGACACCTGCCAGGAGCGTTTCCTTGCTCTCTGCCCTTGTTCCACCCTGTGTGTCCTCAAATCAAAGTGGGGTTCACCATTCTTCACTCAAGACCTTTGTGTTACCCTCTGCTTCTCCTTGACCTCAATGGTCGGGACATCACTCTGTGTTCCGAATACTCTGCTGCATTGTGTTTTGTGTTGAATGGACTCTACATGGGGACACCAGGGTGAGACTAGGTGTTAAAGAAGGTGGGGAACTTGCGCAAATAACTGAAGTGAGCAGCGTCAGCATCTCAGGGACACCCACACCCACAGCCGCACCCTGCCCACCCAGCCGCCACCCCAATGTCTTGGGCTCCTCCTGCCTAAACTCCCCAGCAGGCATAGCTGTCCATTGGATTCTGTGCCTGTGTTTCCCGGGGTCCCCTCCTGGATCATCTCTGGCTGTGCAGACCCCACCAGCCCTCCCCACCTCGTCCTCCATGAAGCTGTCCTGACAGGCTGTCACCCATATAGTGTGCACGCCTTGCTTCTTGAAGGTGATAAACTAACAAAGCATTATTCTGTATCCATCTATTATGACCCAGGCTGATTACCCCCATTGTTTGATTATCTCTAACTCATATTTTAGTACTTAGCTGTATTCTAAAGTGTTGTGAAGAAAATTTTCAATTATGTAAAATAGCGTCCTTTCAAGTGACAAAGAAGGGTAGAGTGGCCAGCAGAAACATGGCTCCTCAAGTTGTCCAGGCCCTAATCTCCAGTATGAAGATGTAAAGTCACCTAGCAAAATGGACTTGTGTAGGGTGATTAAGTTAAGCTTCTTGAGCTGGGGAGACCCTCTTGGGTTATTTGCGGTGGTGCACTGCAAAGATCTGAAGCCATTACCTGCTGGGGGTTAGAATTCGGGATGCTGGTTGATTTGCATTTGCTTCAGAAAACAAGGGTATCAGCCTGTCCCTGGACAGAGGGCTGGCCAGGCCACCCTGTCACCTTCCCCTCACAGACAGTCTCCTCTCATTCCACCTTGACTCTGCCTGTTCCCTTGCCTCATGGGGACGTCCTACATGTCACAGCCACTGCTGTTCCTCGGCCACATCAGGAAGTAGATAAGTTCTTCCTGACACTGAACATCCCTGATGACGTGAGTTATGGGTCCAGCCCGGACCTCAAGGCCACAGTGATGAGCAGTTACCTGGTCAACATGGCCATATTGTCAGGGTGGGCAGAGGGAGCAAAAGTCCTTGTGACCAGGGAAGTCACACACAACACGACTTGAAGATGAGTATGGAGTGAGGTTCCATAGAGGCCCAGGATCCCGAGAGCAGACCAGACCCCAGGAGAAGATGAGTGTTCAAAGCAGATGGAGAGAAAATGTGAAAACTGGGTCATGAATGGGAGCCAAAGGCAGCGACGGCACCGCAAGAGGAAAGCGAGTGAAGAAAGAGAAGAGACATGCAGAAGGGGCGGAGTACAGAGCACCTGGGGGGGGGATGGTGGAAGGAGTCACAGCGGAAGAGGCGAGAAGTGGAGAGAACGGGAAGAGGCCCCCGGACAGCAGAGGTCAGGCCACGGTCCCGCAGGGGATGCCGCAACCTCAGCCTGCCTGCCGCCCGCCAGTCACGGAGGGGAAAGCACTTGTGCAGCAGGACATCGTATAACATAGCAGTACTACAGCCCTGGTTAATGAAATCCTCAACTAATGCCATTGCTTCAAAAATCTCACATAAATACTTTTACTTTTGTTTTTGATTTTTTATTTTTTTTGTATAAAGACCTGAGCTTTGACTGACCTCGTGCTCCACCTGATAACTCAGCTTATAATGACAGACAGACCTGGGGTGCCTCTCGGCTCTGCCTCGTGGGAGCTGTGACTCAGGACATGTCCCTCACACCTCACCCCCTTCAAGCCTCAGTGACCTTATGTGTAAAATCGACAGGATAATATTGTCTTGATGATGAAATAAGAAATTGCCTGTAAAATTTCACAGTGTCTTGGCCATGATAGGCATACAGTGTCATCTTATTATGTCTTTTATATTTCCAGTGTGAAATTAGAGACACTTTACAAAGGGCATCCTGATGACTGGACTGGGTACAGTGATGGATATTATTTACCTCAAGGGAAGAATACCTACAACAATTATCTTCACTGGGTCTTCATTCTTCTCCATCTTGGCCTGCACTCTTCACCCTGTCTAGTTACCCTCTCTTTCCCTCTTTCAGATGTCATCAATGTTGGTCTCTCTCCAGTGTTGGCTTTGGTCTCCAGTTGTGGCCAGAGTGAAATGGCAGTCATGCACCAGGGGAACACCTGACCAAGATGAAAGTAGATGGGTGCTAGCTGTCTTGTAAACAGGGAGGTTTCAGAGCTCATTTGTGGTTGATGACATTTCTAAGACCATTTAAAAATCAAAATAGAGTAACTATGCTTCAGGCATCCATATAGAGTCGAGTGGCCATTGTCGATGTTGTTTTATATACATCCCTGCATCACTGAGAACTTGAATTTTTGGAGTTGTATCAAACTCAAGGACACCACTAGCATTTTCCAAACAATGTCTGCCAGCAGCTGCCAGTTGCAACCCTGGAATTTCAAAATCACCCTCCTTCAAAACTATATATTGGTTTTGAACCCAAACCAATGCTTGCTTAACAAGGCTCTTATTTCTTGGCAACTTCAGTCCTACTTCTTGACACAGAATTTATGCAACCTTGCAGGTTTTTGGATTTATACACTTTCCCAATTCTGTAGTCTGCGGGAACACAGTTCAAGTGCTTCTTGGATGTGTGTCTTCTGGGCTGTAGTCCGAACAAACCCCAAATAAAAGCCTCTTTGTTTCAAGCAGGACTCTGTTCTGGGTATTTGCAGTCAACACAGGGTTGCTTTTCTCTCTGATTCCTGTGTCCTTGTCATCATTCCCCACGAGGCCAAATTTCACACTCCGTTTCCTCCCAGGACCTGTGTTGACCCTTCATTGATGAAAAAGTGCTTCAGCGGATCAATTTACCCTTAACATGTGGCTATTTTACAGATCTTTCCTTACACATATTGATACTTATGTAACTTGATGCTCTATATCTTGGCAAATCAGTTGACAGATTTTCAAAGTGTTAAAAAACAAAATTCAAGTGGTAAATGTTAAATATCCTATTGACTCCATTCAGTGACTCTTGAATCTGGCACCACCCGGTCTAGCAGACATAAAGGAGCTCCAAGAGCTAAAGAAGACAAGAGGTTTTACAGGTGGAAGGGAGCAGAAGCAAGAGAGTTACAATAGGCAGCAGGCTGGTTGCTAATTGCAAGGATCCTTTCCTTTAGGGGATGGGAGGGGCCTTGTGGGCAGATGACCTAACTAGTGCTGACCAGGAGATTCCTAACTGGATGCTTCAAGCTTCCATTTCTGGGAGATAAAAAATCTCTTCCTGGTTGACCTATAAGTCACATCATTGATACACATACTCTCTCTCTCTCTCTCTTCTCATTGCAGTGCAGTGTCCCTGCTTCCACCCATAAGCTCTCTGAAATTGGTGATCTCTACCCATTTAGCAGCGTGAGTGACATGCCTAGGTTGAGCCCACCTCTTGCACCACAGCCAGACATTTGCAGGAGGAACCCGTATTCTCGCCGGAGAGATCAGAATGAAAAGCTCATCCACTTACTGACGATGAATCCTTGGTAGTCTCGCCCTTAGCTAAATCTGCTTACTATTGTTGACCTTGCACATTTGTGCTTCCTGGTTTAAAGTGTTTTCTTCTGTGATGAACTGATTATTAAGTGTTCCATGTACTTCAACATGTGCAGGATTTTCACTTTGGTCTTGTCCTAATGATCAAGAGGTGAGAAGATTAAACAAGCCTGCCTGATTTATTAAAGATGGATTCTATACAAGTTTTCTCATTATGTCTCAGCCACATAACTGAAAACAAACACAGCGAAATAAAACCACAGCTCTGGCATCACTGTTCTTGTAGTCCTATACTTAAAAATAAATCTTGTCACCAGAGCTTTCTTTCATCTATAGTTGCCGTATTTGGAATGTTTATTACCATGGTGATGGGCTGCTTTGGCTGTTTATACCAGAAGGGTCATGGCTGGAGGCTAGTTTTTTTGATCACAGTCTCAAAAGACACCCATGTTATCCTGCAAAATTGTATCCCATCTGTACCTGTAAATATCTGATTTCCCTTGGTGACTAGGTTTATACACCAGTTGTATGGGTTTGGTTTAACATCAACCTTCTAACAATAAATAAATCCATTTTTGTGTGATGTCAAATTAGGTTGCTCCAAGTTGGGAAACTGATTAATCCCTTGATCATTTCCCAAAGTAATGCTTTCCACTCTGTAAGTGCTCTCGGGACATGACCTGATCCATTGTTGGTTGAGGGTGTTTTTACATAACATGGAAGATAATGCACAATTGAAGGGATGACCTCGTGAAAGCAACTTTGTATTTGCTTACATCACTCAGATATTACAGCCATGAGAAGCCAAATTCACAGAAATAGAGAAAAGAATGGTGGTTTCCAGGTTAGGGTAAAGAGGGAGGGAGTGGTAAAAGGGAACAAGCATTCAACCATAAGATGGCTAAGGTCTGAGGATCTAATGTAAACCACGGTGACTATGGTCAATAACACTGTTTTTGGAAGTGAAATTTGCAAGAGGTTGAAACCTAAATGTTCTCTGACACACACACAAAAGTAAATATGTGAGGAGACGGATGTGTTAATTCACTAGGCGGGGGGCGGGCGGGGACGACATCTTTTCACATTTATACATATTTTAGATAAATACAGTTTATCTAAAGTACAGTTTGCATATCTTACAGTTTGAATATCTTACAATTTTATGTCAATTTTATGTCAATTCTACCTCAATAAATCTGAATTTTATTTTATTTTATTTATTTAGTTTTTTGCGGTACACGGGCCTCTCACTGCTGTGGCCTCTCCCGTTGCGGAGCACAGGCTCCGGACGCGCAGGCTCAGCGGCCATGGCTCACGGGCCTAGCCGCTCCGCGGCATGTGGGATCTTCCCGGACCTAGAGCACGAGCCCGCGTCCCCTGCATCGGCAGGCGGACTCTCAACCATTGCGCCACAAGGGAAGCCCTAAATCTGAAATTTTAAAACAGATATTGTTGCCGAACCAGGTTCACTTGCCTGATGCACAGCAAGCCAAACACTGAGACGCCAAGTTTGCAGCAGAGAAGCGTTTATTCATGAAGCAGCCAAGTGAGGAGATAGGAGAACAAATCTCAGATCCACCTCCCGGAAGGTGAGGGCTCAGGATATTTACAGGATAAAGAAGCAGGGCGACTTTAGGCATGAGGAAAGGTGGTTGGCGGTGGGGAAAAGGTGAGGTCATCAGTGTTCTCCCCAGGTATATCTGGATCACAGGCTTCTATGAGATGCATGTTCATAAATGGAGGCAGTCAGCATAATCTGAGATTGGAGGTTTAGGCCCTCTGACATCAAATGGTCATTCATCAGACCCCTGGGCAGACCCAGTTTTAGGGGTGGTGGGTCCCAACCAATCTATTTTGGATTGCACTGAACAGGAACCAACTCGAAATTCCTGGAAAACAACTTAAACCTCCCAGTTACTATAATGACCCATAATTGGAGGTGTTATCTACAGTGGTGGTTAAAGTGTTTTGTTGTATATTACCTAGGTTACGTGAAGCTTGGAGTGTATGGAATTAAAGAAAGACAGGGAAAAAATAACTAAAGTGAGTCCAATAAGCTGAGGCAGTTCTTCAACACGCTATTCCCTTATCTGTTGCTCTGTAACACAAGCTTAAGGATTTCTCTTAGTCACTACTTTCTGTTAACCCAGAAAGGGACATGGTTTCAGTGTTACATCCAGAAGAAATGGAAGTTTGATAGTGTCTAGCTCCATAACACCTAGGATTATAGGAACTCAGTCAAACATCACACGATACAAAAAGTCTGCCTTGCTGACAGTATCTGAGCAAGCTTTAGTTATTACTCATTTCTGAACTACCATGTTTACCTGCATTGTTGGCTTAATGCATGAGTTACAAAGAGCTGCACACTGGAAACTTCCTAGAGCGTTTGATCCTATTCTCCCAAAGTAAAATGCTGCATTTGTAGATTACCCTTTGTGGGGACTCCTTTGATTTTTTTGTATGTTAGATTTTAAACAGACATAGAGAGATATCATGAAATAATTTTCTCTCTTTTTCCTTTTATTATTTTCTTCAATATAATCCTCTCTTTAGTTAGTAAGAGGCACCTATGTTGCCTCAAAAACGATTAGGTTTTTATCACAAGAATGCAAAGAGAAAGAATGGTCTGAGGTTCTGCTTTTATATTTTCAAAGTAAGCTATTTAAGTCCAGGCTGGAAATAGTTGTTTTGAAAAGTAATCCCTTTCATTTGGAAGATGTGAAATTCACTGAATGAAGACAAGGCCCTAGAAAATAAGAACGAGGACACTCTGATAGAAGAGCAACACAGTGATAACCTGCCCAGCAATAGGAGGAAAGAGGAAGAGAATGAAACAGAGCACCCTGTCTCAGGAGAGGAGACAAGATTCATTCTGGCTGAGAGAGGAAAATAGGGTGGACAGAGGGCTGCTCTTGGAGGGTTTGTGGCTTCAGGGATGAGGGGACCTGGCTGGTTTACTGAATGGGGATGAGAATCGTCATGGAGAGAAATCATCCCTCATCAGCAGGGTGTGGGCATCAGGAAAACCCACTGAGACCCGTAGACGCTCTGCTGCCAATGAGTGAGCACCGGCCACCATTGCTCATGGGCGCGTTGGCTGTCCTGGTCTTTGAGGTTTCCGGTAGTGCTGGGTAACTTCTGTGCTCGTGTCTCCTGGACCATCCAGCAGAAGCCCTGACCATCCCTTCCCTGATCCTCTTTGATCCCTAACTGAAAATTCTCCCTTTTCAGTGACCTGGAGTGTTACAAACATTCCAATGGTTTGCAAAGTCAGACACAAGATGGAAGAAGAGGAAAAAACTGGAATAAAATGTCATTAATAATTTTTTTGGACTCAAATTGTTTTCAAGAACAGAATCTGTTTTCTGAGGGGACGGGAAGTCCACTGTGGCAGGTGAGGCCCAATGGCGGCTGGGCACTCATCAGAAGGAGTCTCAGAAGGAGGGCATGGGATCCATATGAAGGCTGGAAAGAGTCCATGACTGACGGTGGGAAGTGAAAGCGAGAAGTGAGAGCTGCTGGGACAGGATAGGGCTCTGCTCCCCTCTGGGCACCTCTTCCCTTCCAGGCAGCTGCTGTGCACAGACATCGGGCTTCAGGATAAAGACTCTCAGGGGAGCGAGGCTTGGCAGTAGGTGTAGCCAGGGAGGGGTTCCACGGCTTTCTCCCAGCATTAGCGGCGGCTGCTCTTGTCCTAATCCTGTCAGGTCGCCTGTGGTGCTTCTGCTGGAGGGACATTCTGCCTGAACTGATGGCTGCGGCCTGAGCCCTCTTATGGAGACTGGGGAGAGGGCTGGTCTGTGCTGGGAAGAAGCAGACCCTTCTGGGAAACTAAGAAAACTGGGGATAGGCGGGGCGTGAAGAAATGATTCTATTCCACACCCTTTGGGATGGGAAGAGGGTCACCTAAGGGACAGAATGTATCTGGATGGGCTCATAAGTTTACTCGGGAAGGATGCCATGAGAACAATTTTTATGTTTAGTCTTTAAACTAAATGGGAGTGTCTGGGTTGTTGGGCCTGAGAAGGAGCCCCAGATATGAGTGACTTGGGGTCCAGGTTTGTGCTTGAGTTGCTGCTGAGCCAGTGGGGATCGCCCTGTGTGGACAATCCCTTATTAAGCCGGCACAACACGTGCAATGTGCCTGCAAACAGGCGGGGGGACACTTGACGCTCAGGAGGCATCAGGTTAATGAAGGAAGAGCCCCCAGTGCCTGTCTTTGGCTGAGAGAGGACAGTGGTGACACTCATCCAAGTGCAAATACATACATCCTGTGACACAGTACTTTGGTGTCGCTTCTCTGTACTGTACTCTATCTTAACTTCTTTCTTTAGATTTTATTTTTTGTTAAACAGAAATATGGAGATTAAGGAAAAACAGGGATAAGTGGGGAGTGGGGTAGGTACAGTTGGCCCATGCTCCACTTTCTGAAAAAAGAAATCAAACTAGGCCAGTGCCTGAGATGACATTTGGAATACCTGTTATAACCACCATTAAATATCTAGCTTCCATGAACGGAAAGTGACCTCCATCCCACATGTGCACGTTATGGCTGGTGGTCTGGCTCGTGTGGGACCCAGGTAACGGCAACAGGAAGAGCAGGAATGGAATCATGAGAGTGGATGACCACGTGGGTCTTTTAGTTCCAACACCGTGAACCTCCGAGGACTTTGTGAATAGGTTCCATTTTGATTGCCATTGCTGGCCTGAGAGATAGTGTGAACTGTAGTTTATGGATGGGTGAGTGGACATGTGAAAGACAGTTCAAGGGCAACTCTAACGGAAGTATCATTTATGTACAGATCCAGGAAAGAAACCAGATATTTCAGACTCTTTCAGAAGCCTGTATTAGCCACTTGGATGCCTGATATATTAGGGCTGCTCCCCTGACTTTAAACCCAGCTTCACCCACCCTCATATCTTGGCATTTATAAGTGAGGAGGTGGTAAGAGGCATGTGGGTGGTGACTTCAATTGTTATTTAGAGAGCGGCCTCTATGGCTGCCATGGTTAGGTGCAGCTACGCAGTACAGATCATTTTTCTTCCTAATATGTCTTCTGATTCCTTTTTACTATACTGGTTTCCACAAGCCTAATATTTCGCAGCATACGGTGTTTTACCACAAGTCTCCAAAGATCACCTCCTTCAGAGGGACCTCCTGCTTCTGCACCATTGCTGCTGCTCTGAGACTGTCCCCTGCCGCATGGCCCTTTCTAAGCGCTTTCCTTTTGGCGCTTTCACAGCTCATGCTCAGACCTGCAAATGTCAATTTTTCTCACTCTCTCATGGTTAATTCTCTGACCATCACATAAGAGACCTCTTCTCACTATTTCCCACTCATGGCAGCCTAAAGCTGCTGAGTGGGAAGCCCTCTGATGGAGTGTGTCAATAACCACCACCAGCACCCAGCACACTGGCTTCCTTTCCCTCCGGTCTCTACCAGACACTCAGATCTGCTGAGGGCTCCGGATGTCGAGCAGGGAAGTGGACTCTTTGAGCATAGACACTGGGAGGGTACATGCTTCACTTTTGGATTTAAAAAAATGTAATATGGAGTGATTCTAATTCAACTAGCCACTATACATCTTCATATACAGAATTTCAGACTTCTTCAATGTAAATCTACATCAGTGGTACAGCCTAATCCAAAAGGGAAGTTAAGAGGTACCCCTCTCCAATCCACTCCCAGATTAAAGATGTTTTGATCAAAATCAAGACAAGAACACTCTTGTTCCTTTACCAAACAGAGTCTGTGCGTCTGAGGCACAGCAAAGCAAAGCCTGAGACACTGATGTTTGCAGCAATGAAAGGCTTTGTTCACAAGACAGCCAAGAGAGGCAACGAGAGAACAAGTCTCAGATCCCCCTCCTTGAAGGTCAGGGACTTGAGATATTTGTGGGATAAAGGAGCTGGGTGGCCTTAGGCCTGGAGAAAGGCGACTGGAAGTAGGGAAAAGTGAGGTAATTAGTGTTCTGCAGAGACATATCTGAGCAACGTGCTTCCTTGTGG
>NW_021697880.1:0-1003 GCF_005190385.1 Monodon monoceros | reverse complement strand
GGTAAGGTTTAGGGTTACGGTTAGGGTTAGGGTTAGGGGACGGGGACGGTTTAGGGTACAGTTTAGGGTACGACAACATTTTAGGGTGAGCGTATGTTTTAGGGTACGTGTTAGTGTTAGTGTACGGGTCAGGATTAGGGGACTGGTTAGTGTAAGGCTTCGGGTAAGGGTTGGGTTAGGGTTAAGGTTTGGGTTAGGGTACGGGGAAGGTTTAGGGAACAGGTTAGGGTACGACAATGGTTTATAGTAAGCGTAGGTGTTAGGGTATGGGTTAGTGTTTGCGTACGGTTTAGGATTAGGGGACGGGTTTGTGTAACGCTTCGGAAAAGGGTAGGGTTAGTGTTAGGGTTAGGGGAAGGGGACAGGGAAGGTTTAGGGTACAGTTTAAGGTACGACAAAAGTTTAGGTTGAACGTACGTGTTAGGGTACGGGTTAGTGTTAGCGTACGGGTTAGGTTTAGGGGACGGTTAGGGTAAGGCTTCGGGTAAGGATTAGGTTTAGGGTAAGGGTTAGGGCTAGGGTTAGGGGACGGTGACGGTTTAGGGTGCAGGTTAGGGTACGACAGAGGTTTAGGGTGAGCGTACGTGATAGCGTACCGTTAGTGTTAGCGTATGGGTTCGGATTAGGGGACGGGTTAGGGTAAGGTTTCGGGTGAGGGTTAGAGTTAAGGTTAGGGGAGGGGGATGGGGACGATTTAGGGTACAGGTTAGTGTACGACAACGGTTTACGGTGAGCGTACGTGTTAGGGCATGGATTGGTGTTAGCGTACGGGTTAGGATTAAGGGACGTGTTAGGGTAAGGCTTCGGGTAAGGTTTAGGGTTAGGGTAAGGTTTAGGGTTAGGGGACGGGGATGGTTTATGGTACAGGTTAGGGTACGATAAAGGTTTAGGGTGAGCATAAGTTTTAGGGTATGGGTTAGTGTTAGAGTACGGGTTAGGATTAGGGGACGGGTTATGGTAAGGCTTCTGGTAAGGGTTAGGGTTAGGGTTAGGGGACCGGGAC
>NW_021697879.1:0-8041 GCF_005190385.1 Monodon monoceros | reverse complement strand
ATTCTATCCCATACACAGGGCCCCTGACCATCACCCTGAATTCAAGCCTTTGCTTGAATACCTCCACGGATGAGGCACTCACTGCTTTTTGAAGAAGTCACTGGGTATACAACAGTGCAAAGTATTAGATAATTTTTTCTCAAGTGAATCTAAAACCTATTACCTTTAAATTGTACCTATTGGTCCCTTTTCTTCTTCTGGAGTCACTGAAAATAAATTGAATTTGTCTTGTACCTAGAGCCCATATTTATTTTAAAAATAAATTTTTCACGTAGAATAGCTTTAGACTTATAGAAAAGTCACAAAGATTCTACAGAGAGGCCTGTCCTTTCTGAATACAATTCTTCTGCCCACCTGTCCCCCACTTATCGTCTGGGCATTAAATATTCCCTGTGTCTTTAATCTCTTTCCGTAACCCTTCACCATTTTTCTCCACTAATATGCTCCAGTTTGTGAATGTCCTTCTTAAACAAGACACCCAGAACCAGATAGCTGAAAAGCTCCAGATGCATTCTCTGACCAGGAAGAAATAGAGTGGGACCGTCACTTCCCCTGATCTATACACTGCACTCTTATAAATGCAGCCAAGCAGTCATTTACTTGTTCAGCAGCCACCTCACACTATTGGCTCATCTTTGATTCAAGAAGATCTCAATGGAATGGAATAATGTGACATATAAAAATAAATGTGAAGACCTGTATTTTTAAGGTTCAAAAAGAAAACCAAATTGTACAACAATCTTTTTTTTTCTAGCATCTTTATTGGAGTATAATTGCTCTACAATGGTGTGTTAGTTTCTGCTTTATAACAAAGTGAATCAGTTATACATATGTTCCCATATCTCTTCCCTCTTGCATCTCCCTCCCTCCCACCCTCCCTATCCCACCCCTCCAGGTGGTCACAAAGCACCAAGCTGATCTCCCTGTGCTGTGCCGCTGCTTCCCACTAGCTATCTACTTTACGTTAAAAAGAATCAAGAAAATAAAAAGTAAAGCAATAATGCCATACCATTTTTTTTTTTTACTAACCAAATTAACAAATATTTAAAAGTACTAATGTTCTATGTAGGTGAAGGTATAGTGGGAGTGAAAATTGGTTCAGTCTCTCTGGAAAGTAGCATGTATCAAGAACCTCTGAAACATGCATTCCTTCTGACCACCCCTCTACCTCTAGGAATTAATTCTAAGAATTATCAGAAATATAAAAGCATATTCAGATATAAAGATGTTTATCACAGGACCATTTTTGATGAAAAACACGCAAATGTCCAACAACAGAAGAATAGTTAACTAAATTCTTTTAAATCCAAAGGTTAGACTACATTAAAAAAGTGTGCTTACCAAGAGTTTTAAAAGATGTCAGGACATAATGTAATGTCAACCGAAAAGGCAGAATACAAACTTTACATGTACAGTGTGATTTCTGCTTTATGTAAAAAAAAGTGTTAGGTTGAATTGTATGAAACTGTCCTTTTCTGTACATCGAAAAAGACTGCATATTGGCCATCTCATGTGGTTCAGTCTCATACACACACAGAAACAAGACTGTGAGGAGGTGTGTTAGACATTATTAGTGGTTAACTTTGGAGTATAAACTTGTGGATAGAGTCGTTATTTTCATTTGTATTTTTTTCTGTACTTTTCATTTTTCTTCAGTGGGTAAGTACTATCTTATAACTAGAAGAAAAGGGTAATAAAAAACAAAGAACCACAGGCACAAGAATACTATTGGGGAAACCTGACAGCTGTTCATATGAAAATGACTTTGAGGTTTGAGTGGCCCAAGCTCCATGGCATTAAAGAAGTGTATGCAGAGAGAACATGCACAGGCTTCAGAGTCAAGAGACAAGGGTTCCAAACCCAGGACTGCTACTACTCAACAGCTGTGTGACCCTGGGCAAATTACTTAACTTCTCTGAGCCTCAGATTCCTCATCTGCAAAATGGGGATAATATCTACCGTGCAGGCATTTTGGAAGAACAAACAGGGTATCAGGTAGCGTATCTAGACAGTGCCTGGCACTTGGAAGACACTCAGCACATGTTGCTTCTTCCCCATCTCCACCCTCTACCCCCCCAACCACCATTCAGTCTGAGTCAGCAGTCTGACACTGCCGGTGTGAGGTATGGGTATGAGGTAGCTGCTAGGACTATTAGGTCTCTTCTCAGTTACATTAATGGAGTGCTGTGAAGCAGGCCACGTTGGAATGTCTGGAGTGTTTGGTCCAGTTCTGGGTATGTTATTTTAAGAGGAGCATTAGTAAAGTGGAGCATTTCCGGAGGAAGGTGACTGTCATCTGAACTGGCTACACTGCACCCTAAAGGAAACAAACAAGCTTAGGGAAGCTGAGTACCAAAACGCCTGAGACTTAATTGTGAGCCCCAGGGGTAGGGGAGTAAGCACAAAGTCGACAGGACTCAGACCGACCGAAAGTTTCCTGGCAGCAGAGGGAAGCTTTGACGGGCTGCCTGCCATGTGACCCTGTGCTTCTGCACTGAGGTGACTGCAATTCCAGAAGCCAGAAGCCACCTCTCAGCAACAAGCGGGGAGCCACAACGGCAGTAAGTTGCATTGGATGAATGGTTCCTAGATGTAGGGACGTCAAAGAGCAGTGAAATGTCAAAAAATCGGAGGACCAATGTGTCAGCCTAGGATGTCATCACGTGTGGGATGTGCCCCAGAGCTGAGTGCGTCGGCCTCACCCCGGGGACGCCTGGATCTGCAGCCCCAGGTCAGGAGCACATCGGGTTAGCCTGTGGCAGCGTGAGGAGGCATGGGGTGACAAGCATGCAGAGTCCTGGCTGAGCATCCCGTGCTGTCCTGTGGCTGGGTTATTGTCTACCGGGGTACCCTCAGGATGCCCTGGCCTGCTCTGCCTCTGTCTGTAAGATCTGACCCCAAAAGAGCCCTGTTCCCAGGAAGCCAGATGTGACCACAGTGCCCCAGGCCTCAACCTCTGCAGCTGTGCACCCCCTGCCCCCCAGAGGGCTGCTGCCTGTCCTGGATCAAGCTGCCCATCTCTCTGCTGTGTGTCTCGACTGGGCCCCCTCCTTCTCTATCCTCTACATCAGGAGACAGCAGACGTTTTTTTCCATAAAGGGACAGAGAGAAAACATTTTAGGCTTTGGGTACTATTTGGTCTCTTTTGCAACTATTCAACTCTGCCCTTTCGGTGCAAATGGGTGTGGCTGTGTGTCAATAAATCTTTATTTGCAAAAGCAGATGGTGGGCTGGATTTGGCCCAAGGGTCCTAGTTTTCTAACCTCTGCTCTGGGTAAGCAAACTCCATTTTTTTTACCCAAGTGGCAGCTTTGCCTGGTCTTTCTGCTGATCTGAGTCCACTGTTGGCAACTGGTGTGTGCCAAGTCAGGAAGTTGCAAAAAGGCAACCAACAAATATATACTTTCACCATCATTTGATTAAAAGAGAAAAAGACATTTCAACACTAAGAAAGGATGATCCAATTCTCAGAATAAAAGAAAAAGTTTGTGGGAATTCCCTGGTATTCCAGTGGTTAGGACTCCACACTTTCACTGCCAAGGGCCTGGGTTCAATCCCTGGTCAGGGATCTAAGATCCCACAAGCCCTGGATTTCCCTGGTGGTGCAGTGGTTAAGAACCCTCCTGCCAATGCAGGGGACACGGGTTCGAGCCCTGGTCCAGGAAGATCCCACGTGCCGTGGAGCAGCTAAGCCCGTGCACCACAACTACTAAGCCTGCGTTCTAGAGCCCACGAGCCACAGCTACTGAAGCCAGAGCGCCTAGAGCCCGTGCTCTGCAATAAGAGAAGCCACCGCAATGAGAAGACCGCTCACCGCAACAAAGAGTAGCCCCCACTCGCTGCAACTAGAGAAAGCCCACGTGCAGCAACAAAGACCCAACACAACCAAAACGAAAAAAAAAAAGACAAAGTCTGTGCTTGTCTGTGGACTGACAATTAAGGACCAGTGAATCACATGGTCTGGAAACCCTTCCACCAGTCTTAGGGATTTTTTTTTTTTTTATGTGAGCTGAAGCCACGGTAGGTCATCTTTTTACTATTTTAGACAACTAATTTTCTGAGTTAAGTCCAGAACTTTGCATTTATCTTTGTTTTAATTTATTTTATTTATTTTTGGCCGTGTTGGGTCTTCGTTGCTGCATGCTGGCTTTCTCTGGTTGTGGTGAGCGGGGGCTACCCTTGGTTGCGGTGGCTTCTCTTGTTGTGGAGCACGGGCTCTAGGTGCACAGGCTTCAGTGGTTGTGGCATGCGGGCTCCATAGTTGTGGCTCACGGCCTCTAGAGCACAGGCTCAGTAGTTGTGGTGATGGACTTCATTGCTCCGTGGCATGTGGGATCTTCCTGGACCAGGGCTCGAACCCATGTCCCCTGCATTGGCAGGCAGATTCTTAACCACTGAGCCACCCAGGGAAGCCCGCATTTATCTTTGTTAAATCTCTGCTCCTTCTTCTGGCATTTTACAGTTTCAACCATGAATAACATGGTTAAGGCCCTGGGCTCCATTCCCACCCAGCGGATTAGTCTAAACCAACAGTTCTTATATGTGGTTTTCATATACATAACTCACAAAACCAAAAGCTCTTTAGGGTCCTCAATAACTCCCAAGGGTGTAAAAGGATCCCGAGGCCAAAAAGTTTGAGAACTGCTGGTCCAAGCCAAGCACGTGTCCCAACCCTCTTCCAGGGATGGTCTGGAGGTGGACAGGCTCAAGTCACGTGGGGCTAGTGAGATGTCAGGACAGGCTTGCTGGCGGCCTGGCTGAGAAACTTTCTTGCTGTTAGCAAGAAAAGTAAGGCTGTCCCTCCTTCTGGACAGGCAGGCCTGGGGAGTCTGCAGCTATAGTCACCAATGGCAGTCATCTGACAACAGGAAGAGAGCCAGCCTTGGGATAAACCACCAGGCTAGCAGGAGGAGAGACAGAAAGAACCTGGTCCTGGGTGGCTCTGGGGTACTGCTCATGAAAGGGTCCTGATGCCCGTTCTCCACATCCCTAGCTACGTGAGCCACATTAGTTTACGAAGCCAGTTGGAAATTTCTGTCACTTTCGAACCTCCGTCCTGCCACCCATTATACAAATGATCCCTCTTAATCTTATGGATTTTACAAACGTGATACACGTAAGCCTCCTGTCTTCATATAGGTCAGTGACAGAAAGGGTAATCTACAGAGGTCAGAGCCCATCCACTGGCCCTCCAAGACCACAGGTATCCTTATTAAATTACTCCCATCGGATCTGAAGACCTCATGTGTCTTCCCTAACTGGATGGTAAGACCTGGGAGAGAAAAAACTCCATCCTCCACGTCAGGCCCCACTCAATCTCCTTTGGGAAGGGCTCTGAACCAGACGGCCCCTTCAGAGAGCCACCGCACCAGCGTCCTGTCTCAAACCAGGCCTGCCCACCGCCAGGCTCTCCTGCCTCTGGAGCCCGAAGCTCCTCTGAGAAGGGACATTTGGGAGCTGGCACTGCGGCCAGGCACCCTTGCCTGCACTTCTACAGGTTCACGAGCCTGTGAGGTCAGGACTATTACTAACCCCATTTCCCTGATGAAGAAACTGAGGCACAGAGAAGTTACATCCTCCCCAACCCCCAAGGTCACAGGCAGGTTCAGACTCACCACCGGGCCCCAAGCGTTTAGCCCCAGTCTCTGCTCTTTGGGTTTCACGCCAGCATCCCGATGGCACGTGGCAGCTCTCACTGTGCCATGCTCCTCGGGACCATCGCCTCTGGGCTGGTGGACCAGGGCGGGGAAGTGGGCCCATCCAGCCCAGGGGAGCAAGGGGGTGTGGGGCTGAGAGGGGCAGCCCGGGGTCCCCAACCTCACCCTGAGCCAGCTTCACTCTCTGCTCCCCAGCCACCTCTGCCCCGCAGGGAGGTGTTGGCAGGCTTACCCTCTTCTCGTTGGAGGAGTCGTTCACGTGGACCCCACAGGCCAGGTCAGGCCTGGGGAAGGTCTCTGACCAGCCGCCCTGCGTGCAGTTTCGAAATATGGAACCTGTGGAGGCCAAGCAGCCTGCAGTGAGCAGTGGGGACCGGACCCAAGGCCGGCTCTCCGGGTGCCCTCGCCGCGTCTGAGGGGCAGCTGGAGCTTCCTTCCGTCACCCTGTCCCTTTCTCTGAACCACACAGGCAGCTGCAATTGGCCCAGCTGGCCCTGGGAGCCTTAGTAAGAGTCAGTCAGGAAAAGTAGTGGGAAAGGTGCGCAGGCAGATGGCCTAGAGCAGATGTGCGAGCGTGGAACAGACCCGCGGCTCCCGGATACGTCGACCTGCAAAGCTGGCCGGCCCTGCACCGATACCCCTCCGGCCCCCGCCTCACGGCCACTGTGCCAGGCACCGAGCTCCACAGTGAGGGAGACGACTGACACATGCCCCAGGCCCAGGCCCAGCAGAACTTCCAGCGTCACCACTCGATTCCCTGGGTGCCCCCGGAGAACCTTCAAGCTGGGAGGCACTGCAGTGTCTCCTATGAGGAGAGAGGCTGGATGCAGTGCTTAAGAAGAGAAGGTTACATACCTTGAATCAAACAATGTTGATCTCACACTAACAGCTGTGTGTTTATTCAATTATAAAATTTCGTGCTCTATTGTAACAATACACAGTCACTGCTACGTGCTGGGCACTGTTCTAAGCGTGTGATGGGTATTAACTCATTTAATCCTAACAGGACTAGGAGGCCAGCACTGTTACTTTTACAGTAAAATGTACTGTAACATGTAAATACTACACCCATTTTACAGCTGGGGAAACTGAGGCACCCCATGGTTAAATAACTTGCTCAAGATCATACCACATAAATGGGGGCCCTGGGATGTGAAGCCCGCGGCTCAGGCCTCCACTCCTGGCCGCAGGCTTTGTCCTAATGCCCTTTCTTACTCCTGGCCTTCCTGCTCGCAGGCCCTGCAGCCATCTAAGGGTGGGTCCCCCAGAGAATCTGCCTGGCTGGTGAGGACCCAGGCCCGCCCACAGCGGACCTTCCTCAGGCTCCTGGTCCTACTTCTGCACTAAGAAGTTCTATTTTACATCTAACTTCACACGCTGCTCCCCAGAATCTGAAAACCAGCAGAGCTAGCCCTCCAGGCAGCCACCCCTGAGGATGGAATGATTAGCTCTTTAACCATGACACCAGGCCACACCTCTGCGTTTCTCTGCATTACAAATCACAAGGTAGCCGCAGCCCTCCCTCCCTGTCCTGGGGCTCACCGCCCCACCCCTCCAGCACAAGGCTGCAGCCTGCGCCCACACGGAGGTGACAACGGCCCCCCTGCCTCCCTGGCAGACGACTGTTCCCAAAGGCTCCCCCGGGCCTGCCCAGAGCGCTTGCTCATCAGACATTTGCAGGCTGGCTGGCTGGCTAGACAAGCAGATGAGGGGGGATGAAGAGCCTGCTCCAAGCACTTCTACAAGAGGAGAGGGAAGAGCTTGCCCACGAGGAGCTCTTAGAACAGGAGCCCAAAGACTGGGGTAGAGGAGCTCTCGGCCAAGAAGGAAGTCTGGGACAGCAGTGGGGGCTGCCCTGCCTGCCCTGACCGGCCCGGCTGCACCCTCCTCTCCGGGCTGCCGAGGAGGGCCGTGTTCCGGTCCCCGGGTCTGGCTGCTGTGGAGGCTGCAGGGGTGCAGGGAGCTGACCCTGTACAGAGGGGCCCTGCTGCTCCTTTTGCTCTAATCAGTATCCTGCCCAGGGCCCCCAGCCACCCCAGCTGGGCCTGGTGCGTTCCTCTCTGACAGGGCCACTGGCTCTCAGGGTTCCACTGAGCTGGAGAAATATGGTGGGCATTTCTAGAACCAGCCGCTAGGCTAATGTACTGATCCTGATCTCATCCTCACAGCGCCCCACTGAGGGCGGTGCTGCTGACCTATCTCACAGACAAGAAAACCAAGGCCCAGAACTGGGCAACAGTGTGCAGCCAGGATGTGGCCCATCACTGCACGGCCCTCCTGCCTGGCCCTCTCCCTGAGGTCCCAGGGGCAGCTCTAGCAGGAGACCGTGGCCTTCGCGCTCTAGGCGTGCCAGGTCTAGGACGGCTCATGAGACCTGGAGCACT
>NW_021697878.1:0-1877 GCF_005190385.1 Monodon monoceros | reverse complement strand
CCTAACAGAGGCCCTGATCATGGCTTTAGCAAAGCCCCTGAGGCTGACCTTACCTAGGCCCTTATGCTGCGTCTAAGTCATGCCCTGATACTGTCCCTAGCTAAGGCCCTGACACTAAGCCTAACTCAAGCCCTGTCACTCTTCCCAAGTCCAGCTCTGACGCTGTCCCTACCTGAAGTCCTGACACTGGTCCTAAATTAGGCCCTGATGCTCTAAGTAACTGAAGTCTTGGCACTATTACTAGGTCATGCCCTGACACTATCCCTAGACCTTAACCTAACCTTGTCTTTAACTAATGTCAAGCCTCTTATGCTAACTAAATCCCTGATGCTGTCCCTAACTAAGGCCCTGAAATTAGTCCCGAGGCCGTGACGCTGCCCCTAACTGAGGCCTGGAGGCTCGTCCAAACTCAGGCCCTGACACAACACCTAACTCAGTCCCTGACACTGTACCTAACAAAGGCTCTGATGCTCGTCCTAAGTCAGGCCCTGACACTGTCTCTAAGGCCCTGCAACCATCAATATCTAAAGTCCTGACATTATCCTGAGCAAATATGCTGACCCACGTCTTACCAAGGTCCTGAAACTGTCCCAAAGTAAGCCCTGACGCTGTCCCTAAGGGAGGCCCTGAGGATGTCCCTAACAGAGGCCCTGAGAATGTCTTTTACGAAGACCCTAAGGCTGATTTTACAGAGGCACTCATACTACTCCTACGACATGTCCTGACACTGTCCCTCACTCAGGCCCTAAAGATAGGCCTCAGGACCTGTTGCCGTACCTTAGTGAGCTTCTGACGCTATCCCTACATCAAGCCCTGACACTGGTCCTGAATAAGCCCCTGACACTGGTCCTAACTAAGGCCCTGATGCTCTCAATAACAAAGGTCTTCACACTATCCCTAGCTCATTTCCTGACACTATCCCTGGCCTGGAAGCTGACTCTATCCCAAGATAATTCCCTGCCTCTTATACTCACTGAAACCCTAATGCTCTCCCTAAGGCCCTGACACTGTCTCTAATTAAGTCCCGGAATCTGTCCTTAATATAGGACCTGCTGCCGGCAATAACTAAAATCTGGACACTATCCTGAGTTAAGAATCTGAGCCATTTCTAACCAAGATCCTGACACTGTCCCTAAGAAAACCCTGTCGCTGTCCCGACATGAAGGCCTGAGGCAGTGCCTAACTTAGGCCCTGAAGCTATGCCTACCTGAGGCCTTGAAGCTGTGACCACCTCAGGCCCTGATCATGTCGTTAACTACGACCCTATTGCTGACCCAACAAAGGCCCTGATGCAGCTCCTACATCATGCCCTGACAGTGCCCCCAGCTAAGGGCGTGATGCTAGGCTTCACTCAGGCCCTGAGGCTCTCTCTAAGTCAGGCTCTGACGCTGTCCCTACCTGAAACCCTGACACTGGTTCTAATCAAGGCCCTGATACTATCAGTGACGAAGGTCTTGACACTACCCATAGGTCATTTCCTGACACGATCCCTAAACTTCACCCTAAGCCTGTCCCTTGCAACTGTCCGGCCTCTTATGCTAACTGAAGCCCTTATGCTGTGCTTAACTCTGGCCCTGAATTTGTCCCAAGGCCGTGACACTGTCCCTAACTGAGGCCTAGATGCTCTTCCTAAATCTGGCCCAGAACTGTCCCTCACTAAAGCCCTAACAGTATTCCTAACTCAGGCCCTGACACGGTAGCTAACAGAGGCCCAGATGCTAGTCCTAACACAGGCCCTGACACTGTCTCTAAATAAGGCCCTGCTGCCATCAATATCTAATGTCCTAACACTATCCTGAGCTCATTCTCTGACCCATCTCTTACCAAGGTCCTGACGCTGTCCCTAAGTGAGACCCTGAGGCTGTCCCTAACAGAGG
>NW_021697877.1:0-5343 GCF_005190385.1 Monodon monoceros | reverse complement strand
AGAGCCAAGGCCTTTTTTTTTTTTTTCCTTTTCTCTTCTTTTAGGTCAGGGTGCTGTTTTACCTTCTTCTTGTTAATTCATTAATATAATTATTTTTTCTAATAAACCTTTTATTTTTCTAATTTTATTTTATTCTCTATACTTTGTTATTGTTCTGCTCCTTTTGGGTTGTTCCCCCCCACCACTTTTTTTTCTTGTTTCTGGTGTGGTTTTGTTTTCCCTTGTTGCAGTTGCAGTTGTTTCAATTATATTTTTATTTTTCCTAATACATTTTTTATTATTCTAATTTTATATTTATTCTTTGTTATTGTACTGCTCCTTTTATTCTTTTTTATTCTTTTTTTTTAATGATGCTATGCAGCTTGCGGGTTCTTGGTTCCCAGGCCAGAGGTCAGGCCTGAGCTCCTGTGGTGGGAGCACCAAGTCCAAGCTGCTGGACTAACAAAGAACCTCAGATGCCAGGAAATATTAATTGAGGTGAGGCCTCCTGGAGGTCCTCATCTCGGCACCAAGGTCTGGCTCTACCTAACTTCCTGCAAACTCCATTGAAGGACGCCTCAGGCCAAACAACCAGTAAGACAGGAATACAGCCCCTCCCATCAAAAAAAAATGAAACAACAAAAAAATATGTTACAGATGAAGGAGCAAGGTAAAATCCTACAAGACCAAATAAATGAAGACAAAATATGCAACCTACCTGAAAAGGAATTCAGAGTAAGGACAGTAAAGATGATCCAAAATCTCAGAAACAGAATGGAGAAAAACACAAACATTTAACAAGGATCTAAAGGAACTGAAGAGCAAACAAACAGTGATGAACAATGTAATAACTGATATTAAAAATACTATAGAAGGAATCAATAGCAGAATAACTGAGGCAGAAGAATGGATGAATGAGCTGGAAGATAACATGGTGAAAACAACTGCCAGGGAGCAGAATAAAGAAAAAAAAAATGAAAAGAACTGAGAACAGTCTCAGAGACTTCTGGGACAACATTAAACACACCAACATTCGAATTATAGTGGTCCCAGAAGAAAAAGAGAAAAAGAAAGGGTCTGAGAAAATATTTGAAGAGATTACAGTCAAAAACTTCCCTAACAAGGGAAAGGAAATAGTCAATCAAGTCCAGGAAGTGCAGAGAGTTCCATACAGGAAAAACCCAAAGAGAAACACACCAAGACACATATTAATCAAACTATCAAAAATTAAAGAAAAATATTAAAAGCAGTAATGGAAAAGCAACAAATATCACACAAGGGAATCCCCATAAGGTTAACAGCTGATCTTTCAGCAGAAACTCTGCAAGCCAGAAGCAAATGGCAGGACATATTTAAAGTGATGAAAGGGAAAAACCTACAACCAACATGACTCTACCCAGCAAGGATCTCATTCCGATTTGACAGAGAAATTAAAACCTTTACAGACATGCAAAAGCTAAGAGAATTTAGCACCATCAAACCAGCTTTACAACAAATGATAAAGGAACTTCTCTAGGCAGGAAACACAAGAGAAGGAAAAGACCTACAATAATAAACCCAAAACAATTAAGAAAATGGTAAGAGGAACATACATATCAATAATTACCATAAATGTAAATGGATTAAATGCTCCAACAAAAAGACACAGACTGGCTGAATGGATACAAAAACAAGGCCCATATTTATGCTGTCTACAAGAGACCCACTTCAGACCTAGGGACACATACTGACTGAAAGTGAGGGAATGGAAAAAGATATTCCATGCAAATGGAAATCAAAAGAAAGCTGGAGTAGCAATTCTCATATCAGACAAAAGAGACTTTAAAACAAAGACAAGAGACAAAGAAGGACACTACATGATGATCAAGGGATCAACCCAAGTAAAATATATAACAATTGTAAATATTTATGCACCCAACAAAGGAGCACCTCAATACATAAAGCAAATACTAACAGCCATAAAAGGGGAAATCGACAGTAACACAATCATAGGAGGGGACTTTAACACTCCACTTTCACCAATGGACAGATCATCCAAAATGAAAATAAATAACGAAACACAAGCTTTAAATGATACATTAAACAAGATGGACCTAATTGATATTTATAGGACATTCCATTCAAAAACAAGAGAATAAACATTCTTCTCAAGTGCTCATGGAACATTCTCCAGGATAGATCATATCTTGGGTCACAAATCGAGCCTTGGTAAATTTAAGAACATTCAAATTTTATCAAGTATCTTTTCCAACTACAACGCTATGAGACTAAATATCAATTGCAGGAAAAATGTGCAAAAAATACAGACACATGGACGCTAAACAATACACTACTAAATAACCAAGATATCACTGAAGAAATCAAAGAGGAAATAAAAAAATACCTTGAAACAAGTGACAATGAAAACATGATGACACAAAAACCTATGGGATGCAGCAAAATCAGTTCTAAGAGCGAAGTTTCTATCAATACAACGCTACCTTAAAAAACAAGAAACATCTCAAATAAACAACCTACATGTAAATGAATGAAATTAGAACACTCCCTAAAACCATACACAAAAATAAACTCAAAATGGATTAAAGACCTAAGTGTAAGGCCAGACACCATCAAACTCTTAGAGGAAAACATAGGCAGAACACTCTATGACATAAATCACAGCAAGATCCCTTTTGACCCACCTCCTAGAGAAATGGAAATAAAAACAAAAATAAACCAATGGGACCTAATGAAACTTCAAAGCTTTTGCACAGCAAAGGAAAACATAAACAAGACGAAAAGACAACCCTCAGAATGGGAGAAAATATTTGCAAATGAAGCAACTGACAAAGGATTAATCTCCAAATCATACAAACAACTCATGCAGCTCAATATCAAAAAAACAAGCAACCCAATCCAAAAATAGGCAGAAGACCTAAATAGACATTTCTCCAAAGAAGATATACAGATTGACAACAAACACATGAAAGGATGCTCAACATCACTAATCATTAGAGAAATGCAAATCACTAATCATTAGAGAAATGCAAATCAAAACCACAAGGAGGTATCACATCACACTGGTCAGAATGGCCATCATCAAAAAATCTACAAACAATAAATGCTGGAGAGGGTGTGCAGAAAAGGGAATCCTCTTGTACTGTTGGTGGGAATGTAAATTGATACAGCCACTGTGGAGAGCAGTATGGAGGTTCCTTAAAAAACTAAAAATAGAACTACCATACAACCCAGCAATCCCACTACTGGGTATATACCCTGAGAAAACCATAATTCAGAAAGAGTCATGTACCAAAATGTTCATTGCAGCTCTATTTACAATAGTGAGGATATGGAAGCAACCTAAGTGTCCATCAACAGATGAATGGATAAAGAAGATGTGGCGCATATATATATATACATGGAATATTACTCCACCATAAAAAGGAATGAAATTGAGTTATTTGTAGTGAGGTGGATGGACCTAGAATCCGTCATGCAGAGTGAAGCAAGTCAGAAAGAGAAAAACAAATACCGTACGCTAACACATATATATGGAATTTTAAAAAGCTGTACTGATGAACCTAGTGGCAGGGCAGGAATAAAGATGTAGACGTAGAGAATGGATTTGAGGGCACAGGGGAGGGGGCAGGCGATGCTGGGATGAAGTGAAAGAGTAGCACTGACATATATACACTATCAAACGTAAAATGGATGGCTAGTAGGAAGCTGCTGCATAGCACAAGGAGGTCAGCTTAGTGCTTTGTGACGACCTAGAGGGGTGGGATAGGGAGGGTGGGAGGGAGGCTCAAGACGGAGGGGATATGGGGATATATGTATACATATAGCTGATTCACTTTGTTGTACAGCAGAAACTAACACAACATTGTAAAGCATTTATACTCCAATAAACATGTGAAAAAAAAAGAAAATATGGGGCAAGCTAAATAAATTATGTAAATTACAGGTTGCACAGGGATTTGGAGAAAACAATGGCAGTGGTACACAATCCCTGTCGTTCAGACAATTCTGCTCTTGGTATCGGTAGGCAGGAGTGTTAGGTATGTGAAAACATGATGGAAGAACACATGCTAGCATGTAAAGGAGGCCAGGATTCCTCCCTGTGAATGGAGGTCTTCAGAGACATTACTATACACTCACATGAGGCATATTCAGGAAAAGGGAGATTGCTTTGGCCAAAACAGAGTTAGTAAACCAGAAGCAAACTGCAACTGATCCTAACAAAGTGAACAGTAATGGTGGAAATATCAGCAGAGGCTAAATTATGAGGAGCTTTGAATATTAACTTTAGACTTGCTTATATAGTTACAAACGCTCATGGTATATGTCATTTTTTTCTTTCAATGTTGCATATAAAAGTGATACAAGCTCCTAATGAAAATTTCAATCAGTAATTAAGTGTATAAATTTTTAAAAATCTATTTACATTTATTTCTAAGAGGTAACTGTTTTAATAAAATAGGGTATAGCCTTCCAAACTTTGTCTGTACATACACATGTACATATGTAAACACATACTTATTTTCTCAACTAAATTGTGTATCTACTCTAAAATCCCTTATAGCTTGCTTTCTTATTTGACAATCCATCTTGGGGATTTTTCTATGTTAAGTCAGATAGATTTATCTCTTTTAATAGTTACATAGTATTCTACTTTGCAGATACAGCATTATTGATTCAACCAAGCCCCTGTTGATTGGCATTTGAGTTCACTGATGATTTTGAATAGACAACAAAAACTTTAAAGAAAAGAAACTGTTTAAATATAACCATTAAAATATCTCACATACTAAGAGTGGTAATTGTTCTTTGATCTAGAATAAAACATCCTATTGCACAGATGAGCTGTCCACTCTGAACATCCATACAGACTTGTATAGAATAATGTTAAAAATTTAAAGCAATGTGCCAGAAGATGATTTACAGAAGGAATCTTTAACTTTTTTCTAATCATAGATTTCCTCTAAAAATCAGATCAAGATCTGATTGTAGTATTTTGCATTCAACGTCAGGGGCTGAACCTTTGAAATTTATAAGTGGAGAACATCATGTATTATAGAGAGCCAGGACTCCAGATAGTTAAAATAGCTGATTATTGCAAGTGCTTAATTATGGTAGCAACAATTAGAATAAGGGGGAAAAGACTGATGAGATATCAAGGAAAACTATCAATACAGCTTGATAACTAATTGCACAAGAAGAGTAAAGGGGAGTGTATACTTAAAAGTGGTTTCAAGGTTCTGATTTGGGGTGAAATAATGATGGTTTTAATTGTCACTTGACAACTTTTTCACATCAGAAAGAAGATAGAAAGAAAGATAGAGAGACAGGAAAAGGAAGGAAGGGTGGGAGGAAGGGAGGGAGGGA
>NW_021697876.1:0-43662 GCF_005190385.1 Monodon monoceros | reverse complement strand
GTGTGCGCGCGCGCGCGCTCACTCTGGCTTAGAGAAATCTTGGCCTACCCAAGGTGTGTGGACTGAGGGCTCTCCCTGAATCTGGAGTCTGGCCCCAGAGCAGGCGTCTGTGGCCTCCCCACCCAGCTCCAATTTATGGAGAGGAGATGGGGGCACGGCACGCTGGGCCCACCTGGCTTGGGGGCTGCCGTCTGAGAGGCCTGGCCATTCCTCCACTTTGGGGCTGGCTCTGTGAAACCCTGATGATTCCGGGGCCTTGGGGGTGGCAGGAGTCAGAATGGCAGCAACAGGCCATCTTTTGTGCCTTTCTTGCCTTGACGCAGGCCTTCCCTCTTTCTGGAAAACATGTGCTACCCTGCCCTAGTCAGCCTTGTGACAAAGTGAGAGAGTTGCATGCACATATATACACTACCAAATGTAAAATAGGTAGCTAGTGGGAAGCAGCCACATAGCACAGGGAGATCAGCTCGGTGCTTTGTGACCACCTAGAGGGGTGGGATAGGGAGGGTGGGAGGGAGGGAGATGCAAGAGGGAAGAGATATGGGAACATATGTATAACTGATTCACTTTGTTCTAAAGCAGAAACTAACACACCATTGTAAAGCAATTATACTCCAATAAAGATGTTAAAAAAAAAAAAAGACTAAATGCAAATGCCAGCCTCCCCCAGCGGAATCAATTACCCCGCCTCCGCTCCGGAGGGATGGCTTTGCCCCCTGCTTCTGCTCACACTCTACTTCTTATTATATGTTGCTTACCTGCGTGTCCCTCCAACGGGACAAAGAACTGGCTTATTTATCACTTGGTCCTCAGCTCCTGGAACTCGGCCAGACTCATGGTGGACATTTGGTAGATGTTTGGGAAGGTAAAGGGAGGGGAGGGGAGAGGATCGGTTGCCGTTCTAAACCCGCAGCAATGTCCTAGGGGTGGCGAGGGCTGCAGAAGCCCTCCCTCTGCAGAGCAGTCAGCCCATGCCCGGTTGCTGCTGAAAAAGACGGCGGGCGTCTCACCTGGGCCAGGCTGCAGCTGGGGCCCCTGCCCTTGTCTTCTAGGGAGTCAGGAGTGAATGAGGCAGACCTGGGAGAGTCCTAAGCTCAGGAAGACTCTAGGCCCCAGAAAGCAGCAGGTGTCTTGGCGTTATTCAGGACGTTCTCAAAGGAAGGGTGACTGGCAGGTGGCTTCCCTGTTGACACAGCCTGGTCACGATTTCAACCCAGTGACTTTGGTTGCTCTCTAGAACCAGCTCCTCACCGAAGCCGCAGAGAAAATCCAAAGCAAACCAGAAACTAAAGGAAAGTTCCCAGGGAAATAAGATGTGGGAGTTGGGGATTAGGAAACATTACTCACCCCCTGAGCTCCGTTGGGCAGAAGCAGAGCTATGGTAGCACTCACCTGGGGCGGCCGGGTCCCTGGGCAGATGCAGGTTTTCCCCTCCTGGCTTTCATCTGGGCCCCCGCAGCGGGGACCCTTACACCAAGATGGGCAAGCAGAGCAGAGCCTCCTCTGTGCAGACTCAGATGCGGAGCTTTCCAATTACGCCCTCGGCCCCAGAGCGTCAGTGGAGAGGCTAAATGAAAATGACCATCGGCACATGCATAACGATGCAGAGCAGCTGTGATTGGTGAGGCACATAAAGAGAAGTGGGAGAGGCAGTTCAGGTAGGGGGGATTTCTTTTTTTTTTTTCAGGTTGAAATGAGCTGGGTGGTCAGCACCTCAGGACTCATCACCTGTCAAGTCCTACCTCGGCCCCGTCAGGAACCACAGAGGCTCAGCGGATTCACGGGGGGATAGGGGTGGGGGTGGGGGTGGGAGGTGGGGGGAAGGGGGAGAGAGTTGGGAATAACATCTGAAATGTCCCCCTGAGTCCATCCCATGGGGCACGAAGGGACACAGGGGCAAGATCTTGGCGGTGGCGATTTCAAAATGGCCCAGCATAGTGCTGGGAGCAAAGACTTGGAAGTCAGATAGGTCAGGGTTCAAATCCCAGCTCCACCACCTACGAGTTCTGTGATCTTAGACAAAGCACTTGAACTCCCCAAGCTTCTGTTCCATCTTCTGTAACAGAGAGAACATGGCCTTCCTCTGAGGCTGTGGGATTTGGATTAAATTAAAGGAGATGGCCTATAGGACAGGAGGGAGCACAAGGCCTGGCATATTGGAGAGGCCAGGAAAGGAAGTTCCCTTTCCTCCACTCCACCCCCTTCACAGGATAGCAGCATGCCTTCCCAGCACCCCACCCTCCCAGCACCCCGCTCTCCGCCCCCTCTCCGCCCCCTCACCTCCACAGCCAATGACACTGACACACCAGGCAGCCTTGTTTCCCACAAAATTAATTATCCAGGAATTCACCAGAATCTAAACACTCTGTGGGTATGTCTTTGGCAAAGAGGAAGCAGCTGGCTGGAGGTGGTGGTCAGTGGGTTCCAAATATTGACTCTTCTATGGGTAAGGCAGAACTTCTAATTTGTCCTAAAGTCTATCCATCCAACTGCAGGGAGGGCTTCAAGCAGGAGCAGGCGGGGACTGGACAAGGGTCTCTCCTTCCCCATCTATTTTATCGACTCTAATCACCTCTCTGTCCAGACTTCCAGCCTCTAAGTTTTCAGCTTCAAGTGATTCATCTCAAAGGCTACCCCCATGGACCCCTCATCCGCTGTTTAACTGGAGAAGGGGGTGCTAGAGTCCCCAGAGCCTTCATTGCATTTGTTAATGGGTAGGTGCAATTATCCCTGCCACACTCCTGCACACTGCCAGGCAGACAGAAGGTGATTAAGGGGAGCTTGAAAACTGCAGTTCCCTACAGCCCTCTCCACTAATTGAGCAGTGGAGGAAGTGTTATTGAGCTCCCCCACTCCTTTCTTTAAATTAACTCCTGGCTCCGAAGCCCTCCTCGGCACAGTGCTTTGGCCACATGGCTCAGAACACTCAGTTCCAACCCCATCCGTCACCCGTCACTTAGGCATGGGGCCCAGCCGGATGTCAGTGGAACCATCCATCGCCCACAGGCTGGGAGTGAACTGTGGGTGGGTGGTGCCTTCATGGGTCCCAGAGGGTGACATCTAGACTGACTGTAGCACCCGATTTAACTGCGAGGCGGCCTACAGCTGTCCCACCGTCCTCTGTCCTTGGCCACCCGTATTCAGCCTCAGTCTGGACCCCCACATCGCCTATTGAAGGGTCTATTGTGCCCTGATTTAGTGTGTTCTTCACCTGGCAGCCAGAGGGATCACTTTGAATCATAAATGGGGGTCAAGCACTGTTTACCCAGAATGCAATGGGTAATCCTTGTCATGTCCTACGAGGCCCCAGGGGGCCTGGTGCCTGGCACATACCCCAGCATCAAACTGCATCCCCCCTAGCCCTTGCTTACTAAGCTCCAGCCACACTGGTTTTATCATTCCAGTGCCCCAAACATACCAAATTCTTTCCAGCCTCAGGGTCTTTGCATGTGCTCTTTCCATTGCTTGGAAGAATTTGCCCTCCCACTTTTCACCACCAGCCCCTCCTCACCCTTCAGGTCTCTGTTTAAATGGGTTTTTTTTTTGTTTGTTTTTTTGGCTGCATTGGCTCTTCATTGCTGCATGTGGGCTTTCTCTAGTTGTGGCGAGCGGGGGCTACTCTTCCCTGCGGTGTGCAGGCTTCTCATTGCGGTGGCTTCTCCTGTTGCGAAGCACGGGCTCCAGGTGCACGGGCTCAGTAGTTGTGGTATGTGGACTCAGTAGTTGTGGCTTGCAGGCTCTGGAGCTCAGGCTCAGTAGACATGGCACATGGGCTTAGTTGTTCCATGGCATGTGGGGTCTTCCTGGACCAGGTTTCGAACCCATGTACCCTGTATTGACAGGAAGATTCTCAAGCACTGTGCCACCAGGGAAGCCTTCTGTTTAAATGTCGCTTGAGAGAGGCCTTCTGTCCTTCCATGACTGCCATATCTTAAGTAATTTTCCACCTTCTTTTTTTTTTTTAACACTTATGTGTTTACTCTAAAGCATGTATTACAATTTTTCATAAGTTTAGTTTTATTCTTTTGCTATATATTTGCATTGTTGTTTCTGTGTTACTAGACTAAAGCTCTGTAAGGTCAGGATCCTGCTTTCAGTTCACTACTGCACCCTGAGTGCCTATTGGAATGCTTGGTACTTCCACACTCGTTCAGCATTTACTGAGCACCTACTATGTGCCAGGCACTCTTTTATGCACTGAGGACACAGCAGTGAACAAATAGGAGAAAACTGCTGCTCTCCTGGGTTTTATACACTAGAGGGGACAGGAGAGGCAGGCAATAAACAACTAACATAAAAACATAATAAGGACATCATATAGAATGTTAGAAGTTTACTAGGGCTCTTTCTAACAACCAAGGCTAAAAGCTAAAGAGAATAGGAGTGTGTGGGGTGTGTGTGTGTGTATTGGGTGTGGAAGGTCACTTAACAGCGTGGATAACATCGTTTGCCCCGTCATGGTGTAGTACAGTCAGGTGAGTTTGCGTTTTGGCCTGCCTGGCATTCATTCCCCTTTCTTCTGGAAACAGCATCCCAAGTTTTTTGGGGGGACCTCTCCCTATCCCACTGGATATAGGCTTGGTAGGCCTGTCCTCAGCCCCTGCCCTCTCCCAGCCAACAGGTGGCACTGGACCCAGGGCCTTCTGAACCTGAGTCCTAAATGGAGAGACAAAAAGATTTAAAAACCGAAGTTTATTCATTCTGATGAAATGACTGTTCATTCCTCCCACCCTGACCCTTGAAGCTGCCCTGCTTCCTGTTCTTTCCAATCACGTGTCTCACTTTTCCTTTTTTCTGACACCGCACCGCAGTCCCTGCATACATTCTTTCCTGTTGACAAAAGCTTTTGTTGCTTTGCAGCCAGAGATCCTGACTTCTGCTGACCCATGCTGAGTGTATCAGTACAAACTGATACAACTGCAGACCAGTTCTCTTCTTGTTTGTTGGTGGGTGAACCTGGACCTCTACTTCCATGTCAGTAAAATGAGAACAGTAATAGCATGTTCCTCTCAGGGTTATTTTGAGGATTAAAAGACTTGAAGTGTTTGCATGTCAAAGTGATATCACCTTCCTGGCGGTCTGGCCCTCATCCCCCATCCTCTTCCTAACCTCTCGCACAAGTCCAGGAGGACCTGTGGTGAAGCAGGGACAGCAGGCCCCCACAGAGGTTGCTATGGGAACCCCGCTACTTGTGCAGCATCCTGGGGGTGCCTGCAGGTGCTGAGGGGTTGGCTGCAATGATTCTGCCTTTTGGAGCAGAAAGGCCCGGCTCTTCCCCTCCCACCGGGTCCCGACTCAGCTCAATTCACAGAACTGCAAACAGAGCATCTGTGCAGCTTGGGAAGACAGGCAGAGGAACATACTTTGTACAGCTCTTGGCTTCCGGGCTCAGGAGAGGCTGGCAGGGAGGAAGATCAGCCCTCAGCTCTGAATTCTCAGACTGGAAACAAGCCTTCAGAAGCCATGTAGTCGATCAATCCAACAACAAACCTTCAGTGAGTCGTTTCTGGGAGCCCAGCACCAAACCGGGTAGGCAGTGAGAGGGATGGAAAATCAGAAAACACTAGTGGAAGGACGTCAGTGAAAATAAAAATAGAAATTAAGAATGGCAGCCACAGTTATCATTTGTGGAGCACCCACCACGTATTAGCCACTCTGCAAAGTTCTCTCCACGCATCTCTGTAGCCAATACTGTCGACTCTGCCTGGAGGCATTCGTGGGTCCTTTCAACCCCATGGAGGCTGAGCTCAGAGAAGCTACAGTGCATACCCCACTAGTCCCCAGCCAGGAAAGCTCACCTGGTATGATCTGACCATCGTACAGACCAATTCATTTATTCACTCGCTCCCAGGAGTTAGTTGAGTACTCGTATGTTTTGGGCTCTGTACTGGATATGCTTGGAGTCCAGTGGAAGCAGCTCGTGTGTACACAGGTGACAATGGTACTGGTGAGGCTCAGAGAAAGCACAGGGGAAGCAGTGGGATGGGACAACGTCAATGCCTTGAATGGCAGGGTGAAGTGGGGAGATGGTGGCTGAGCTGGGCCTTCGTGAAGGATGGCTATGCGATGGTTTAGCGAAGGAAATGGTGGAGGTGGAGGAGGGGATTTCACGTGGAGAGACGGCAGGGGCAGCTTCTCACTGGAGTTCCCCGGCTGGAGCCTGAGTGCCTGGGACTCCAAGCCAGGAGCTGAAGCTAGAATGCAAAGGGCCTTATATGAGATGCCAAATGATTTGAATTATATCTGGTAGGAAACGGGAGCCCTCTGAAGGGTTTTAAGCAGGGAGTGATGTGGACAGATTTGCCTGATACCCAGGCCACCCCTGCCCTTGTGTGTAGGATGGACTGAAGGCTGGACCAGAATGGGGGCAGGGATCCAGCCAGGATGGGGTTAAAAGGACTAGGGCTGTGGCAGGGTGGGAAAGAGGGACAATTAGGAGAGACATTTCAGAGATGGAATCAGTAGACTCTCGTTGGCAGGAGGCTAAGGACAAAATTACGTTCCTTACCAGAAACCTCCAAGTGTGTCTCTGTAGTGATTGCGTGTGCAGGTGTGTGTCTATCGACATGTCTGTCACATACATGTGCGCCTGCATGTGACGGTGCTGTCTGGATGCGCTTTGGGGGCCATGTATGTTCCCGTGTGCGTGAGCAGCGGTTTGCGCTCAGGCACATCTGCACGGCCGTATCTGTGTGTCTGCACCTATGGCCTGTGTGTCTGCGCCTGTGGCCTGTGTGTCTGTTCCTGTGGTCTGTGTGTCTGTCTGCTGCTCCCGGTCCGGCTGTGAGTCCCTCCCTTGTTGTGCTCCAGGCTCAGTGCAGGATTCTGTGTGCCAGGAACCCCCAGGGACTTAAGCTGCTTTAGAGGCTCCCAGCTGCTAATGCGAGCTGCCTCTTCCATCCCTGTTTGATGCTGCAACACGAACCCCAAGGCAGTTCTTCAAAGGGAGCGAATGGGCATGGACAGCAAGAAAGTAAACATCAGGATTAAACCTGTGCACTCACTCCGCTCCTGCTATAGCCCTGGCCCAGCGAACTCCGCCGACTGCATTTTCCCCAGGCCGAGATCCTGGGGGCTGAGAGGCTTCTGGGAAGGGCTTGCGGGAGGCGGTGGAGACTCCACAGCTCGGGGAAACAGGCAGCCAGTGGGCCTGCCCCCAGGGGCATAGACAGAGGACCCCCTCTTTTCCTTCCTTCCCTCCCTCCCTTCCTCTCTCTCCTCCTCTCTCCTTCCTCCACGCTTCCCTTCCCTTCTCCTTCCCTAACTGCCATTTCCAGAGGACTCCAAGGCTTGAAACTGACTCCTGTCTGTGTACCAACTCTGATTTTTAGCAATTATGTGATTGTGGGCATGGTGGCCTCTGTTTTACAGGGCAGCTACTCTTCCCTCACAGGGTTGTTTGGATGAAGTAAATCCAGCTGTGTGAGTGTACAGCGCCGTGCCAGGCCCATCAGAGGAACTGGCCAACGGCAGCCATCAGAACTACTGTCATCGCTGTACAGCCATCAATAAGGCATCTCCCCATCTCAAACACCTTCCTCCACATCAGAGGTTTACAAAAGGCAGGATGCTTGGAGGGGGCTCAGAAGGGCAAGGGCCCACTCTTCCTAGAAAAAGGGTGGGATCCCAGAGAGCTTCCTGGAAGAGGTGACTCCTGCATCTTAAAGGACAGCTGAATTTCACCAAGTGAGTCCAGGGTGAGGGCATCCAGGCCAAGGAGAGGATTTTGCTGAGGTGTGAGAGGGGAACTGCAAAGACCCTGCAGTGCCTCCAGGCCTCGGGGCTTGTGTGGGAAGCCTGCTTCGGGCTGCAGAGCCAGGCAGGTCCTGTGAGTGAGCGACAGCCCTGGAAGAATTCAACCAAACTGGGCGTGCTGGAGCTGAAGAGCCCCAGAAAATCTTTCTAAGCCGAAAGATCCTTTCGATCCAGGGGGCAGGTTGCCTGTGGAGGCTGCCCAGATGCCCCTTCAGTGAGGGACCTGCCGGGAGGATTGTAGCAGGCCCAGCACTCAGCCCCTTCAGGAGAGCCTCAGCTGCAGAGGGAAACCCTGCCCAAGAGCCCTCCTTTTCCCCCCTGGCCCACATCCAGCTACTGACAGAGTGTAAAGATCTGGCCATTGCAGTCCAAGTCAGGAAAATGCTGAGGGGTGGATCAAAGCTCCAGGGCTTCTCCGAGGGGTCGGCTGAGGCCGTCGTGGGCTGAACCTCAGCCTAAACTTTCCCTCTGCCCCGTCCCCTTCCTTCGCTCCCTCCCACTGGTGTGGATCCCAAGGATCTCCTCAAGGAAGGCTCTGCTCACCAACACCACTCAACTCCATCTCAGAGTCCACTGCTCACCACTTTGGGTGGCATGTTTTCTTTCCATACTTCTCTTCCTCACTCCCACCTCTTTTTCGAGTAAACTCTTTTGCCAAAAGGTGCAAAACTTGATGAAGTATGTACAGCTCAAATCTTTGCAAAGTGCACCTAGCTTATAACTGTCACCCAGATCAAGAAACAATTTTCCTAGCACCCCCAGACTCCCTTTGTGCTCTACTCCTTCCCAAAGGGAACCACTGTCCTGACTTCTGACACCATAGACTTAAGGCTTGCTTGTTTCTGAACTTAAAATTAATGGAATCATATAGTACATACTCCTATGTGTCTGGCTTCTTTCACTCAGCCTTGTGTTTGTGACATTCACGCACGTTGTTACAGGTAACAGGAGTTCATTCATTCTCATTGTTCCATACACGTCCACTGTCTACATTACTACATTTAATTTATCCATTCACTGCTAAGGGTAGTTTGGGTAGTTTCAAGTTTGCGACTGTTACAAATAGCTCTACAATAAACATTCTTGTGCATGACTTTTGGTGCTTTATAAACAAATTTCTGTTAGATACATATCTAGGCTCTGGATTTCTGGGGTAACTATGAATACGTCCATCTTTAGTGACACTTCTGAACTGTTTTCCAAAGGGGCTGTACTAATTTACCCTTTCACCAGCAACATAGGAGAGTTCCAGTTGCTCCACATCCTTACCAACACCTGACATTGTCATTCTTCTTAATTTTTGCCATTTGGGTGCAGTTCTAATTGGAATTTCCCTGATGGCTAATGAGGCTGAGTGTCTTTTCATGCTTAACCATTTGGAGATCCTCCTTTGTGAAGTGGCTACTCTAAGTTTTTTACCTATATGTTTACTGGGGTTTTTTGCCTTATTGATTTGTAGGAGCTCTTTATATATTCTGTATACAAGTCTTTTGTCAGATCCCATTGCTCCTTTTCTTTCTTTTTTTTTTTTTTTTAGATTCAAATACCCCCAAAGGAGGGGAGGGGGAAAGGTGGGGGTGAGGAGGGGTGGGGCCCAGCATCACCAATACCTGTGTGGTACCAAATTGCTTTCTCCTGTCTGGGCTTGGGAAGCCCTTCCAGAAAGAGACCTCCTCAGTGAGGCTGCATTTCCCTTGCTCTTCTCAGCCTTCTCTCAGCTGGGAGAAACTGGAATACAAAAGAGGGTACACAGAGAGGAGCCAGGATCCAAGACCTGGAGTTTTCACAGCAGGGGAGAGGAACCCCGGGGAAGAGTTTGACCTCACCCTCCACCTTCTGGGCACTAATATGTGGTGAGCATCAAAAAACAAAAAACAAACAAAAAAGGGACTTCCCTCGAGGTCCAGTGGTTAAGACTCTTCGCTTCCACAGCAGGGGGCACAGCAGGGGGCATCGCTTGCCACACACGGCCAAACAAACAAACAAAACAAAATAAACAACAAAAGTGGTGAGCATCTACTGTCTGCCTCTGAGTGAGGAGATGCGGGAGGAGAGCAGGAGCTTCCAGGCTCAGGACACCTGGCAGGGGACGGTAGGAGACTGAAGCACCTTTTCTTTCCAGAGAGACAGTGTACCGTGCCCAGGGGGGCACTGGAGAAGGATATGAGAAGGAAAAACCAGGGGCCAGAATGTCTTGGGGGACGATGTCCCCTCAGTGGACAGGACTCCATCTTCTTCATTCCCACATCCCTGGCCCTTAGCAAAGTAAGTGCCTCAGATTTGCCCAGCAGAAAGTAAGAGACATGTAGAACTTCCTGAAAGTAAGCTCTGTGAGAGGAGGGCCTGTAGGTGCTCATTAGAATGAGTTGAATGAATGAAGTTCAAAATGCCATGTAAATAGTAATAGCTCCATTTCTTGAGCCTCTAGCCGGAGTCAGGCACATTTACATACTAGCAGCTCATTTAATACAGCAAGTAGTTTCAGTTTACTTAACTTGCCCAAGGTCACTAAGCTGGAATCCACACCCAGCCTGCCTGACTGCCCAGTGCACTTTCCCCCTAAGCCAGGCAGCTTCTCATTAGGGGAGCCAGAGAGGGCAGCTGTCCAAGGTCTTCCACAAGCAGGAAACCCACGCTCTCCCTTCCAGGTGAGGGATTACAGACACCAAATCAGAGGGACTCTGAGTAAAGCGGGGGATAAAGGTGAAGTCACAGGCACTATTCCTCTTATCCTGCCTATAACCTCCCTCAGGCTCTAAATCAGCACTTTCCTCCTTCCCTCCCTTCCTTTCTGCCACACTTACTGAGCACCGACTATGTGCCAGACCCTGTGCTAGGACCAAAGTGAACACAGTAGACACAAAAATCCTGCCTTCACGCAGGTTAGGCTCAAGTGGTGAACACAGGAGACAGTCATTCATCAAGTGACTACGTAATCAGGAATAGAAGGGATGGTGGAGATATTCACACGAGCTTGCTCTCCCTGCGGCAGACACTGCCCCCAGCACAGGAGGAAGCCCAGCGTTGGCGAGTTCTGTTCCCAGAGGCCTTTGTGTTGCTGGGTGAGCCTGAGCTGCAGGCTGCTGTTGCCAAGCACCCAGAAGACACCCCTCCCCTTCCTGGCTTTTGTTTTGTGAAAACACATTTTCTTGGGAGGAATTATGCTGCATTGTCTGACAGAGGGAGGGCTGGGAGGGGGCAAGATGGAAGCAGCTGGATTAGAGAATTGGGGAGCTTCTCCCAACCAGAAAAGGGGGCAGGTTTGGGAGGTGGGGACTGTGCCCTGGGGGGACCTTGGACAGGAGTGGCCTTCGGGCACCCTACTTGTCACGCAGGCTCCCAAGCTTCGCAAAGATGCAAATAGTCCCCTACACACACACGCACACACACACACACACACACACACGCTTGGCAGGGACATCCTAGAGATTCCAGTCTTCAGGGTCTAGGAAATCTGGACACAGCCATTACCTGTGGCTTCCAGGGTAGAACATAGACCAGAGGACCTAGCCTGACCAATGTGGATTCTCTAGGTCCCTTGAGACGCTTGCTGGAGTGGGGAGGAGCCCCAGTGTCCAATGAGATGGAGCTTCTCGCACCCGAGATCACCCCCGGCTCCTCACTTCATGTTCTCCCCACTTCATGTTCTCCCCACTTCACGTTCAAACTCTTACCTGGCCTCTGGACAGTCATATTTTGTCTAACCTTCCTCATTGATCCTCCACCCATTCCCTAACTCCAGGGTTGACCTCAGTCCAGAATCCATGTCTGCTTTTCCAGCATCTTCCCCCCATGTCTGAATCACAGAGACAGGGGTGACACCCTGGGAGCGATGGGGGTGTGAAAATAGCACTACACATTGGGAGGTTGTGAGGATTCAATGAGACAATCCATGTGCAGCATTTCGTGCTGTGCCTGGTCCACGGAAAGTGCCCCCAAAACGTGAACTATTGTTATTAACGATCTCTCCAGGCAGAGGGAAACGGGCATGCAGGCGCACAGGCGTGGAAAGGCATGGCATGTTCAAACAGTTTTATGACAAACAGTGGGTGCAGTGCTGGACTCACGTGAAGGTTGCCAAAGACGGAAGGGACCTACCGTCTAGACCACGTACGTGACCGCATGCACCATGCTAAGGGGTTTGCAATTTCTTTCAGCAGGCCATGGGAGGTACTGGTGTCTTTTAGGCAGGGATGTGTATTTTAGAGGGCCCACTTGGCCACAGTGTGGAGGATGGATGTGACTGGAGAGACCCAAGGACGTGCCATTGCACACCACTGACCCTGGTTGATGAGGACGGCACTTCAGTATCTGGGCAGGCAACATAAAGAGAAGGGGAGTCTAACCTATCTTCCAACAACACCTCATTTTTAGTGAGTAAGCAACTTTAGAATCATGTTAATTGTACTGTCAGGGAGGTGATACAGCAGGAGAGGGGGAGAAAAACTGTAAAGAGATTGCAAAATAGAAAATCCACTGATGTGGCTCTGTAGGTGATACTGATTCAAGGACAGAGAAGTGTCAAAGTTTCTGAAATCCTGACACCTCCCCTCCCATCCCATGCTCCACCCGCTGACCTGACGAGGTCTATTCCTCAGCCTGTGTATTAATTAGGACTCTGCTTCGCAAGCAGCAAAACAAATAAAACTCTGCTCAAACTGACTTAAACAGCAAAGGGAAGTGACTGACTTGCATAACTGGAAAGCCTAGAAGTAGGCTAGCTTCAGGTGAAGCTTGATCTAGTGGCTCAAACAGTATCATCTAAGACCTGGTCTCTCTCCGTCCTGCCACCTACAATTTAGGCTTCAAACTCAGGCCTCACTTAGAGGACCTCCAGCAGCTCCAGGCTTTCCCCTCACAATTTTAAATGGCTGCATTGGGGCCTGAGTTCACATCCTTACCCTACTCTTTCCAAGCCAAGGAGGAGTCTCTCTTCTGGTAGAAGAATTCCTCTTTCCCCCAAAGCCTGCCTTTCCCCCATGCCTCCTTGCTGTTGGCACTGAGAGCTTATACACCATCCCTAAACCAATCAAAGGAGGGGGTGCTGGGATACCAAGTTGCCTAAGGACCGAGCCCCTCCCGCCCCAATCACTCAAAACACATGAAAGACAAAGGAGGAAGGGCGGCTTCTCAAAGGAAACTGCCCTCAAGAAGTGGGGTATGGACATGGGGCCACCATGATATCACCTCCTCCGTGTGTCCTCCTTACTTTCCATGCTCCCTCCTCTCAGACTCTGGGGCTCCCATCCTTTAGGTATAGGGGCCTCAGAGTGCTGTCTTAGGTATCCTGTCTCCCAAGCTGTCTCTTCCGCCTTCCCTGACCAACCATTTATTGATGACTGCTGAATCCCCATGGCCAGTCCAGATGTCACTCCGGTGCCATGAAACCGTAGCTCCAGCTGCTTCTGGGCCTGTCCACTTGGAGGTGGCCCAGAACCCCACATGTCTAAAACCCAACTCATTCTCACTTCCCCCAGCCCTGCGGCCTCCAACCTGATTCCCTGTTTGAGTTCTTCATCTCAGGTGGCCTCTGCCTGCAGTGGCTTGAAGCAGGATTTCGGTTCCCAGCCAGGGATTGAAGTCAGGCTGCAGCAATGAGAGCACTGAGTCCTAGTCACTAGACCAGTGGCCAGTGACAAGGCCCTGGCCTGTCATCTTTGTAGAAATGAATTCCCACAAAGATGGAAAGTAGTGAAACAAGAAAAGTGTTTATTAGGAGGAAAAAGAGTACATGTGGATAGACGCAAGGGCGGGCTCAGAGAGAGAGTCTCGGCCTCATGGTAGTTTGAATCATGTATAGGGGGCATTTTTTCTGGGTTTCCTTTGGCCAATCATCTTGCTTTGCCTGGTTCTGAGTCTGTATTTGGTATATCTCGGGGTCCTCCCATGTGTGCGCACGCAAATCTTAGCCAAGATGGATTCCAGCGAAGAGGCCTATGGGTAGGTTGACATCACTTACTATGAGGTGATGCCCCCTCCCTTTTGACCTCCAAGGAGCCTTTCTGTGCATGTGTAGTCGGGAGGGTCTCCTTGACCTTGAGAATAAGAAATATGTGGTCTCTTATCTGGGCAGAGTTTAGCCCTTCCTCCTCTTCATCTTGGAGTATCTGCCCACAGGGGACAGACTCCAGCTGTTCAGCCTGGGGCCCATCTATCTCCTGCCTCATTCTCAATATCACCAGTGGGCTGGATCATCCGTGACTCCTTCCCTCCCTCACGCCCCAAATGTAATCAAGCCCCAGGCCATAAACCTCTCTGGACTCCATCTCCTTCCTTCTAGCCCTACCGCCTTGCTCATGTCAGGTGCTCAGGAAGTCCTGGGTGACCATTGGTGTCTATTTTAGCCAAGGCGCCATCCCCCATGCTGCAGGACCTTCTCACTGCTCCCTCCGTCCTCTTTGTGAATGAAAAATATTGTCTACCATATCAGTAAACAAAGGATGTTGCAGCCATCAAGCCATCACATTACAGCTGCCCTGACGGTGCACGCTGAGGAGACTCAGGATGAGAAAACACAGGATACTGGCCCCAGATAGCTGAGATGCATATCAGAGGAATGATGTCAGTGAGCCCAGACTCTTGCATCTTCCCATACATAGAAAAGCGCTAAATTCCTTAACTTGAGATATCTGGTTTCTCTTAATTAACAGTAATTTTTTGATGTTCTGACTACTTGGTCCCTGTTGCAATACCTCCTATGTATCCTGGCTCCCTGCTTGCCTCTTCAGAGCCGTCCCTCAGAATTATCTGAGATGCTGTGTTCCAGGCTTAAGTCCTCAGTTTTGTCTACTGAATAAAACATAACTCGCAACTCTTAGGTTGTGCTTTTTTTTTTTTCAGTTGACACCTTGTGACTTTGTCGTGAGGGCAGGGTCTGTGTCATGGTCACTGCTGCACTGACCAGAGCCCAGAACTTAAAGATTTCCACCAAAATGTGTGGAGAGAACAAATAAATGGGTGAATGATAGAGAAAAAGGTGAGGGAACTCTTCTTAGGAAAAAGAGTCAACCTCCCTGTAGGCCTGGACAATAGGAGGGGACTCTGACCGACAACCTGTGCAGTCTCCAGCGTTTGGACACCCCCTTACCCATGCTCATCATGCTAAGGGCTGCCCACCATGGGCAGGGTGTTGCAGAGAGGCTTCTGGTGAGAGGTGGCCACCCAAGCAGAGGATTCCTGAAGACCCTTCAAATCTCCAGATTCTGGGATTCCAAGAGTTCAGCTTCTCCCGTCAGCTGGTCCCAGTTACCTCTTGGAGCAGCTGTAAGCTGAATTTCTCCATTTCTTGTTCAAATTCACCAGAAAACTAGCATCTCTACAGGGGCCCTGGGAACTAAGTGTGCTTGTTTCTGTCCCACCCTAGTCACGGGTGGTGGGCATGTGGGCCAATGACACCTAGGATTTCAGCTGCTGCAGCAACATTAAAGTTGTGTCAGGGAGAAGGCAAAATGTGCCTGCTTGGCTCTAAACAACTCACAGAGTTTATTAACCTTCTGTGACTTGGCAAAGACGGCAAGCTGGTGGCAGACACACAAATGCGGAAATAGGTATGTGGCTTCGTGGCGGTTTTCTCTATGAGGTTGCTGTACTTTTATAGGCAGAGACTTGCTCTTACCTCTCTTGTTAAACAAGGCATCCTTCAGCCCTCGACAGGCTTGGAAAGAAAGGTAAGGAAGGAGAAGAAAACTTGGTTTTCTTCTGTTCCTGCCTGGGCTGGTCGCTGCACTGGGATCTCCCAAACATTGTCTTATTTAAGCCTCATAGAAACCCCGAAAACGAACATCCTCGTCATCCTGATGTTACAGATGAAGAGACAAAGGTCCAGAGAAGTCCTCTGACTTACCCAGAGGTTGAATGATTAAGGAATGGCAACACTGGGACCTGAATGCAAATCTGTTTTCCCCATAGCTCTAGAGGCACCAGGCTGACAACACAATCATGTTTAGATCTAGGGCCTTGGTAACCCATGTCCTGGGGATTTATCACACTTCTTTTGACTGTCGCCCAAAGAAAAGCCTGAGTAGCAAACCTTATAGAACAGCCCAGTGCTTCCTGTTTGCAAGAAAATAATACATATTGGGTTGGCCAAAAAGCTCGTTCGGGTTTTTCTGTAAGCTGTTATGGAAAAATTCGAACAAACATTTTGGCCAACCCAGTATATACCATACTAGATTCTTTTTCAGATTTCTCCCTATGTGGTCCACCTTTTATTGTGCTGGGTTTTTGTTTTTTTTTTTAACATCTTTATTGGGGTATAATTGCCTTACAATGTTGTGTTAGTTTCTGCTTTATAACAAAGTGAAGCAACTATACTTATATCCCCATATCCCCTCCCTCTTGCACCTCGCTCCCACTGTCCCTATCCCACCCCTCTAGGTGGTCACAAAGCACCGAGCTGATCTCCCTGTGCTATGTGGCTGCTTCCTACTAGCTATCTATTTTACATTTGGTAGTGTATATAAGTCAATGCCACTCTCTCACGTTGTCCCAGTTTACCCTCCCCCGCCACGTCCTCAAGTCCATTCTCTATGTCTGCATCTTTATTCCTGTCCTGCCCCTAGGTTCTTCAGAACCATTTTATTTTTTTAGATTCCATATATATATATGTGTTAGCATGCGGTATTTGTTTTTCTCTTTCTGACTTACTTCACTCTGTATGACAGACTCTAGGTCCATCCGCCTCACTACAAATAATTCAATTTCATTTCTTTTTCTGGCTGAGTAATATTCCACTGTATATATGTGCCATGTCTTCTTTATCCATTCATCTGTCGATGGACACTTCGGTTGCTTCCATGTCCTGGCTACTGTAAATAGTGCTTCAATGAACACTGTGGTACATGACACTTTTTGAATTATGGTTTTCTCAGGGTATATGCCCGCTAGTGGGATTGCTGGGTCGTATGGTAGTTCTATTTGTAGTTTTTTAAGGAACCTCCATACTGTTCTCCATAGTGGCTGTATCAATTTACATTCCCACCAACAGTGCAAGAGGGTTCCATTTTCTCCACACCCTCTCCTATGCTGGGTTTTTTTTTTTTTTTTTTTTTAATGCAAAGAGATACCAAGAAACAAACCAAACATGAGTTATAACCTCCTTGGTCAAATTAGCCTTTGTTGACACTAAAAAAAATTATTAACTATACTTATTTCATCATTTTATAATCTATACATGTATCAAATCATTATGTTATATACCTAAAACGAATACAATGTTACATGTCAATTATATCTCAATAAAACTGGAAAATAATTTAAATTTAGAAAATTCAAACAGCAGGAAATTAAAAAAATTAAATGCCATTCCCCTCTATTCCTCCCCTAAAGGCAATCTTTCTAGCATTTTCTTGGGATTCCTTCCAGTAAAAAAGAACATATGTAATATGATATGGATGACTCTGTTTTGTTTTTCACGCAAATGGGATCGTGTGATACTCCTGCAGCTTATTCTTTTTCACCCAATAACACATTTGAGAGAATCTTTCCATTTCAGCACAAAGCCATCCACCTTCCTTTTCCTTGAACACATAGCATTCATCATGTTCTTTGCTCATTGAGAAATCTGCTGTAGGATCTTTTTCTTATCCAACTCTTTATACATTCATCAGTTCTTGGTCAACTTTATGGGTTCCAAATATGTTTTCCTTGTTTTTTACTGTTTAATTTCAAATACATGTTGGCATTTCTTGTTTCTAGAGGTAGGTCAAACGATTGCCTCACAGGGACTGCAGGGGCTGTATTGGTTTTCTATTGCTGCAGTAACAAACTTCCACAAACTTAGTGGCTTAAAACAAATCAAATGTACTATCTTACAGTTCAGGAGGTTGGCCGTCTAAGGCGGGTTGGTGGGGCTGCATTCCTCCCTGAGGCTTTGGGGGTGGTGCGGAGAATCCACTCCCTCACCTCTTCCAGCTTCCAGGGATCACCTTGGCTCGTGGTTCCTTCCTCCACCTTCAAACCCAACAGTGCAGCATCTTCTTCCCTCTCTGGCCTCTGCTTCCACCCTCACATCTTTTCTCTCTGTCTGAGCCTCCTGATTCCCTCTTATAAGGATCCCTATCCTTGCATTGGGCCTATCCGGATCATCCAGGATAATCTCCCCATCTCAAAATCTTTAATTTAATCACATATTGACAAATTCCAGGCATTAGGACAGGGAATCTGTGTGTGTGTCGGGGGGGGCATTATTCAGGGAAGAATCGGAGGAGGGGGTGGGAGGAAGGGGCAATAGTATGGCTCCAAAGAAAAAGCATAGCCATCCCTCCATCTCTGGAACTCTGGAACGCTCTACACTTCGTGTGACCTAAGCCTCATCACGGACCTCTTCTTGCAACCCCACCTAAAAGGCGACATCCTTGTTCTTCAAGGCCTGTCACATCGCCGTGTGTGTCTCGTATTCGCCTCCCCGCCATAGGGCACAGGAACAGCTTATGGAAATCAGGCACCTGTGCTAGGAAATTAACACTCCCGCGTGGGTCTTCCCTCCGCACCAGGTTATAACCTCCTGGAAGCCAGGGGCCAAGATGGGGAAGAGGTTCAGCTATTGTATCTTGTTCAGGTACTTCATCTCAGAGGCAGGGGAATGGACTGGATGACTTCTCAATATTCTTTCCAGCCTGACATGGTTATAACCGCCATATCCCCACCCCTGCAAAGCTGCCTCAGGCCTCTTACTCTGAAACCTCCATCCTTGAGACCTCCCTGGGCAAGTGGCCATGACATATTTTCCCTCCTGATTGTAAAAATAGCACTTATCTCTTATTACCCAAAAAAAAAAAAAAAAAAGACAAATTCAGAAAAGCTTAAATAAACAGGAAGATATGATAGCCATAATCCAGATATTCAGAGGGAACCATGGTTAGCATTTAAGCCTATTTCCTTTTGTGTAATTGTGACTCCTGTGAAAGCCTTCTTTCTGGGGTCTTCTGGGAAGAGGGTGTCAAGAGGTCAACTTGCTACCTCTGCGTGTCCCCAGTGGGCGCATACTGTACATGACCCATGCTGCTTCGGCCCAGGGCTTTGTGCAAGCCCAGCCTTTCTCCGAGGTGCCCCTGGGACCTTAAGAAAGATTTCAGTTCTGCACTGAATGAGAACAGATCTGGGGTCCTATTCGGCGGGGATGGGAGGGAAGGTGGAGTAGGTTGCTGCATGAACCTCCCCAAGGTCTCCTACTGGGATCTCTTGTCCCCTCTCCTCTCTTCCAGTTGTCCCTCTGACTCTTCACCTCTTTCTGCTCAGAAATCCAGCTCATCCCCTTCTGGGAACGACCTCTCTCCCTCAAACAAATGAGGAATTCTTGAAACGACTCCTATGCCTCCCCCACTCCCAGCCTCTGGCTTTGAACGGCCATGTCTTTTTCCTATGCCGCCAGCTGCTGCTGCTACAGCAGAGGAGAAGCAGGTTTGCTGGGGAGGTAGGGTGCAGGGGAGGAAGGGGAAGCACGGTGCTCTGGGGTACAAACGTGGGGGGCGGGGAATGGGGGGTGTCTGCCACGTAAATGGCAGCTGCTTCTCCCAACAGTGCATCTAAAACAGAACCTTTCTACCCCAAGATTAATTTCTTCCAGGGGAAAAAAAACCCCACAACCATACAAATAATATTTGACCCGCATAAGAAATTAATATTCTTCCTACTACTGTACTTGTAACTCTATTTCCTGTGAGCAAACACCCTGACCTTATTGGTGGAAAGAACATTTACCTCCTCTCTGCCAAGGTTAGATGGCAAGATATCCTTCATTAACTTGACAAAAAAGCATATGGCTTTAATTGCTTGGAAGGGAAATAGGGGTGGGTGTGGGGTAGCAGGGAGGGCAGGGTGAGAAGCCTCTTTTCACTCTATCACACATAGTTTTTTTTTTTTTTTTTTGCGGCACGCGGGCCTCTCACTGTTGTGGCCTCTCCCGTTGTGGAGCACAGGCTCCGGACACGCAGGCTCAGCGGCCATGGCTCACGGGCCCAGCCGCTCCACGGCATGTGGGATCTTCCCGGACCGGGGCACGAACCCGTGTCCCCTGCATCGGCAGGCGGACTCTCAACCACTGCACCACCAGGGAAGCCCCACACATAGTTTTTAATGTACTTGAAATTATACAATTTTGTAGCCTGCTGTTTTCGCAATATGGTAAGCATCCTCTCAAGTTTTAAAACCCTCCCTAAACACTGTGTCTTATATAAGCCCCATTTTAAATGATTGTATAACATTCCATTGTAGAGCAGAGCACAGCCTGGGATTTTTAGGGGCAGAAAGTCAATGTTCCAGGATTATTCTTGCTAAAGTAAATACTTATGAGGCTTAATAACTAGCTTAGGAACTGCTGAAGACTTGCCAAAGAAATTGCTAACAGGCAACAGCCTTTTTAGGTTGGGAATGAGGCTGTAAGTTATCGAACTGTGTGCAGAAGGTGTTGATGCCAGCCCTGCTGTAACACGTGAGCCAGGTCAAGAAACATACCATAGGTGCAGCCAAGGTAAAAGTGTAAAACACAAAAACAAAAACAGATACAAAAGACACATTACCTGGGTGATTGTGTCAACAGCCATCAATCTGTCCCCAGGGAGCAGAACTGGAGACATTTCATCTTGGACACAGGCAGACAGCTGTGTTACTGGATAGGAGTGGACAGGCCTGGGGCCAGCAAATTCCTAACTTTGAATGAACTCTGACCATCTCTGAGACTGTGTAGCCCTTGGTTCTCAACCCTGACCACATTAAGGGAAAAAAACAAAGGAAATTCCCAGGACTTATCACATTCTGATTAAAGAAAAAAATCTGATCTTTTTGCTCTGGAGAATCCTAGAGAAAGACAATGCTCTCTGTTCATTTTTTCCAGGTTCAATAACCGAGAAAGCATTTCTGGAGGCAGGAGACGGGGTGGGCTATAGGACCTCTAATTGGCTCCCACCTTCACCCACCGGAAGTTAGGAATCTATGTTCCTTAGTCAGAGCTTGGCAGGAAACACTGGGATATCAATAATTTTACAGAGCATTTTATGCCCAGTTTTTTTTTTTAATCTTGCAAACCCTATTTTCAGGTCTCATCATCAGGGAGACTGGGTTAATAGGACAGAAATTTTGGAATGGCAAGGAACTCTGATTGCCTCAGGTCTTCTCGGAGGTCTCCATCAGAGTTTCATACAGATATCTGCAGGGGACCTCCCAAGGAACGGGTGGGAAGCTCACTGTCCCATTAGGACTCTCCTACACTCTTCCCAGAGGGCCCAGCCTAAACAGAGTTGGCTTGGAACTTGGCAGGAAGCTGCAGAAGAGGAAGCCCAGCTCCATGTCACATCACAAGCAGCTTCCAGTAGCCTGCCCTAAAATTGTGCACCCCCTTCTGGTCCACACCCCCTACCCCCACTCAAACATCTAATCAGCCAAAGTTATCAACGCACCTCCTAAGTCTGTCTTGGGTCCACTTCTCTTCCTCCCCAACATCAACTCCCAATGCAGGAGCAATCTCCTCTCTGGTCTAACAGCCTGCCATCTTTCTGCCTCAGTCTCTCACTGCCACAGCCAACATAGTCTTTCTAAGCTGAGAACTTCTCATTTGAAGATGATGTAAAGTTAGCAATCTCCTTTTCTTTTACTGGAAATAATCTAAAACTGAAAAGGAATTGAGCAATTACAAACAACTCCATTTTTAGTGAAAGTAGGAGATGCTTAAAACACAAAATAGGTAGAAGAGTTGCCTCCAAAGCAGAGGCACTCAGGGAATTCCCTGGCAGTCCAGTGGTTAGGACTCTATGCTTTCAGTGGATTCAATCTCTGGTTGGGGAACTCGGATCCTGAAAGCAGGGAGAGAAAAAAAAAAAAAAGCAGCAGTGGCACTCACAGGAGGAAGGTGGAGTGAGGACAATTCACTGCAGAGTCTCAGGGACAACCTGCAAAACGCTCACCACAGGGTGAGGGGCACACCTGGAGGTGCAATACAGAAAGCCCTTGTTTACAACAGCAGGAAGCAGGCACACATGCTGGTGGCATGAGCTCTGCTGGACCAGGACTAAATGAGGCATCACCCAGACAAGCCATATTTGTAGGAAGTGGTCTGTCTCTGTGGCAATAGGGGAGGGGAGACTTTGCACTGGAAAAAGCATCACCATTGGCTGGAGATAAATCAAGCTAAGTGCACTTATATTAACCCTGGGTCATAAGGAAAATTTAGACCACCTGGAAGGCAACCTCGGCCACTCTCATACAGGAGGTCCACGGGCAAGGAAAAAAATAAATCACCAGCTTCAATGATGAATCATCTATACAGAGATTTGACAAGAAAAAAGGAGGGGAAAAAAAAAGCAACAGCAGGCAAAGGCACACCAAAAAAATGTTGCCACGGAACACATGAAAATTCTAACCAGAAAATTAAGAAAACATAGTGAAGAGACCTCAGGGAAGAGGTCATGAAATAATAGGAGGAAATGAATCCTGAGCCAGCAGGGCTCAGGGAAGAAGTGGAAGAAAAAAAGAGAACTGTTTAACCTTCATTCTTAAAATGAAGTCTAAAATCTGAAGGAGAAGAAATAGAAATTCAGAGGGAGAAAGCAAGAGAAATAAGGGAAGTCAGAAAATTAAATGAAAATAAAAAAAGGATTAGAGAGAAAATGATAGAAACAAAAGACAAAGAAGGTCTGTTTGTATGTGCGTTAAATATCTCTGCAAAGACACACAAGAAATTGGTAACATGGTTTGCTTCTAGGGAGGGAAATTAGGTCGTAGGGGCCAGTGGGTGGGTGGATGGGAGGAGGGCAGGGGTGGAAGGGAGAATTCTCAGTCTTTTAACATTTTGACCTGTATGAACATGTTAGCTCTTCAAAAAAATTATCATTAAGCAATCCTCACAACCCCTCGACACACACACGCACACATTCACAAATCTGATTGTGTGGCTCTCCTCATTTAAAACCCTGCAATCTTTCTCATCACTGTCAGGATAAAGAGCGTCTCAAAATGGCTTATTAGTAGGGCGACAATAGAACCTACTGCCCAACAGGGCACTTCTGAGGTTGAAAGGAGGTGGGACAGATGTAACCCGAGACTAAGGTCACTTATGCGGCGGATCACAATGTGGTGCTTGCTGCCCGCTCTAGCCTCACCTCCCACCTTCCACCTCATGGGCTCTCACCCCAGCCATACTCCTGACCTCCCCGCACATGCTGCTGCCTCTGCGGTAGTGTCTCTCCTGCAGTCCTCCACACTCTCTCAGGGAGGGATGTGTGGAGATCAAAATTAGGAACTTGCTGCCCTCAGGCTATCCTCCCCTGCCCAGGAATCAGGAATTGGGCTCTAGCATACGGCTGCCTGCCTGTGTCCAAGATGAAATGTCTTCAGATCTCCACCCAGGGACAGACTGATAGCTAGCGTGGGGACGGTGTCTTTTTTTTTTTTTTTTTTTGCGGTACGCGGGCCTCTCACTGCTGTGGCCTCTCCCGTTGCGGCGCACAGGCTCCAGACGCGCAGGCTCAGCGGCCACGGCTCATGGGCCCAGCCGCTCCGCGGCATGTGGGATCTTCCCGGATCGGGGCACGAACCCGTGTCCCCTGCATCGGCAGGCAGACTCTCAACCACTGCGCCACCGGGGAAGCCCCGGGACGGGGTCTTTTCCATCTGGTTTTATACTTTTACCTTGGCTCCTGCTTGCTCTACTTCCTGTGCAGAGCCAAGTCTGCAAGGGAACCCCTCCTATACCATTTCCACCGTGCCTGGTCTCAATACCTCCTGCACACAGCTGTGAGAGCCTGGAGCAACATTTCCAACCTCCCAGCACAAGCCACTCTCTATTAGCAATTTCTCTGGAAACTGTGTAATTCCCAGTGTGTAATTTCTATTAGTAACTTCATTTTGAAATCCCATCAAGTTACCAGGTGCTATCCCAGCATCCCAATAGGCAAACGCCCTAACAGCTCCCCCTTTAAAAGAAAAGATTGTCCTCCTTCAGCTCAAAATTTCCAAAATCGTTACATCCCTATATGTGGACTCAGGAGAATTGAAGAGGGAGAAGGGAAGATTAGGGTCCAAGGACACCTGGGCATGAGGAGCACAGCTCTCCTCTTTTCCTGTGACTGGCCTCTGAAGCCCCTCCTGCTCAAAGAAGTTGAAGGGAAGACCCCCAACTGCCTCAGCTGGAGCTGTGTGACCCCTGTGAGCCTCAGCTCTCCATCCGTCAGTGATATCGTGAGGATCAGAGGCGACATAACTGAAGCCACACGTCCCGCACATTGCACGTAGTAGGCAGCTGTGATGGCTATTCCCTCCCTTTTGCTTTCTTGTCTAGAGAACTTGATTGTGTTGGGACTTTTCTACAGCATTGCTCAATGAGCCGGAAATGGCAGCCCTGCTGACTGGGATGTTGGTTTGCCGGGAACAGAGTGGTAGTGTTGACATTTGCGGCAAGCTTTCTTGCTAAACTTTAAACACTTTGCAGGTCCAATCCTGCTGGCATTGCATGCTAGTGATATTTCTATGGCTATGATGGACACGCTGAGTTCAGTCAGACACCTGGGGAGAGGGCAGGATAACTGGTTTCCTTTAGGGTCCCAGCAAAGTTAGGTGGACACCAAGTCCACTTTAGCATGAGGAAACTTAACATATATTGACCGTTATCTGTCTGGCACATGGGAGGAGTTCAGTAAACACTGACAAGCGGAATAATGTGAAGCAATAAATGAATTAATTGCACAGGTCAGAATAAACTATGCAGTTTTACTTTGTACTGTATGTTTTGCTAGGTATGAATGGCTAATTTCAAATGTTTATATATTTATTTGGGCACAGTGGTGTGTCGGGCCCTGCCCTAGGTTCTGGGGACATAACTATAAGCAAAACCAAGTCTCTCTGCCTTCTGAGACCTCTCAGTGCAGAGAGGGTGACAAAGAAGAAATGGGAGTATTACCTACATTAGTCTTCTGGGGCTGCCATAACAAAATACCATAGACTGGGCAACTTGAACAACAGACATTTATTTTCCTGTAGTTATGGAAGCTGAAAGTCTAAGATCAAGGTTCAGCCAATTTGGTTTCTAGTGAGCACTCTCTTCCTGGCTTGCAGATGGCTGCCTTGTCGCTATGTCCTCATATGGCCTTTCCTCAATGTGTGCAAGAGAGAGTTCTCTGATGTCTCAACATCACTCCTCCTCAAACTCTCACAAAAATTTGAGAAGGGAATACTTCCAAACTCATTCTATGAGGCCAGCGTTACCCTGAAACCAAAGCCACGTAAGGACACCACAAGAAATGAAAACTATAAATCAATATCCCTGATGAATATAGGAACAAAAAGTCTCAACAAGGTAGCAGCAAACTGAATTCAAGAACACTTAAGAAGGATTATACACCACGACCAAGTGGAATTTATACCTTGTATGCAAGGATGGTTCAACATATGCAAATCAATAAATGCAGTACATATTAATAAAATGAAAGATAAAAATCACATGATCATCTCAATAGATACAGAAAAACAATTTGACAAAATACAACATTGTTTCATGATAAAAACCCTTAGCAGATTGGGTATAGAAGGAACATATCTAAACATGATAAACGTCATGTATAACAAACGCACAGCTAACATTATACTCAATGGAGAAAGATTGAAAGCTTTTCTTCTAAGATCAGAAATAAGACAAGGATTTCCACTCTCACCATTTGTATTCAATATAGTATTGGAAGCCCTAGTTAGAGTAATTAGGCAAGACAAAGAAATAATAGGCATCCAAATTGGGGAAAACTAAAACTTATTCTTCCTGTATATAGAAATGCAGGCGATATGATCCTGTATATAGAACACCCCAAAGACTCTACCAAAAAACTGTTGAAACTAATCAGTGATGTCAGTACAGTATGAACATACAGAAATTAGTTGCATATCTATACACTAAGGATAAAGCATATGAAAAAGAAATATAAATATCCCATTCACAACAGCATCAAAACAATAAAATGCTTAGGAATAAATTTAACCAAGGAAGTGAAAGATCTGTACAACAAAAACTATAAGACTTCTGAAAGAAATCAAACAAGACAAAACAAATGGAAAAATATCTGTGCTCATGGATCGGAAGAATTAATATTGCTAAAATGTCTGTAATACTCAAGACCATCTACAGATTCAATGCAATCACCATCAAAATATCAATAGTATTCTTCACAGAAATAGAAAAACAAATCCTAAAATTTATAAGGAATCACAGAAGACTCCCAAATAGCCAAAGTAATCCTGAGGAAAAAGAACAAAGCTGGAGGTGTCACACACTTCCTGATTTCAAACTGTACTACAAAGCTACAGTAATAAAAACAGTACGGTACTGGCACAAAAATAGACGTATAGACCAAGAACAGAATAAAGAGCCCAGGATTAACCCCAGCTTATACTGTCAACTTATATTCAACAAGAGAGCCAAGAGCACTCAATGTGGAAAAGATAGTTTCTTCAGTAAATGGTGTTGGGAAAAACTGGATAAACACATGTAGAGGAATGAAATTGGACTCCTATCTTACACCACTCACAAAAACAAACTCAAAATGGATTAAAGACCTACATGTAAGACCTGATACTATAAAACTCTTAGAGGAAAACATAAGCAGAGCACTCTTTGACATAAATTGCAGCAATATCTTTACTCTCCTAGAGTAATGGAAAAAACAACAAAAATAAACAAATGGGACCTAATTAAACTGAAAAGCTTTTGCACATCAAAGGAAAGCATAAACAAAATGAAAAGACAACCCACAGAATGGGGGGAAATATTTGCAAATGATGTGACCAACAAGGGCTTAATTTCCAAAATATAAAAACAGCTCATACAACTCAGCAACAAAAAACAACCCAATCAAAAAATGGGCAGGGGCTTCCCTGATGGCACAGTGATTGAGAGCCCGCCTGCCAATCCAGGGAACGTGGGTTCGAGCCCTGGTCCGGGAAGATCCCACATGCCGTGGAGAAGCTGGGCCCGTGTGCCACAGCTGCTGGGCCCGTGCGCCACAGCTGCTGAGCCTGCGAGCCACAACTACTGAGCCCACATGCCACAACTATGGAAGCCCGTGTGCCTAGAGCCCGTGCTCCGCAACAAGAGAAGCCCCCGCAATGAGAAGCCCGTGCACCATAACGAAGAGTAGCCCCCACTTGCTGCAACTAGAGAAAGCCTGCGAGCAGCAATGAAGACCCAGTGCAGCCAAAAATAAATAAATAAAATAAATTTATTTAAAAAAAAAAACATGGGCAGAAGGCATAAACACGTCTCCAAAGAAGGCATACAAATGGCCAAGAGGCACATGAAAAGATTCTTAACATTGTTAGTTATTAGAGAAATGCAAATCAAAATTACAATGAGATATAACTTTGCACTGGTCAGAATAGCCCTCATCAAACAGTCTACAAACAATAAATGCTGGAGAGGGTGTGGAGAAAAGGGAACCCTCCTACACTGTTGGTGGGAATGTTAATTGGTACAGCCACTATGGAGAACAGTATGGAGGTTCCTTAAAAAACTAAAAATAGAGCTACCATAGGATGCAGCAATCCCATGCCTGGGCATATATCCAGAGAAAACCATGGTTTGATAGGATACATGCACCCCAATGCTCATTGCAGTGCTGTTTACAATAGCCAAGACATGGAAGCAACCTAAATGTCCATTGATAGGTGAATGGATAAAGAAGATGTGGTACATATATAAAATGTAATATTACTCAGCCATTAAAAAGAATGAAATAATGCCATTTGCAGCAACATGGATGGACTTGGAAATTAGCATACTAAATGAAGTAAGTCAGACAGAGAAAGACAAATACCATATGATAGCGCTTACATGGGGAATCAAAAAAAAAATGATACAAGTGAACTTACTTACAAAACAGAAACAGACTCAGACCCACAGACTCCAAAAACAAACTTATGGTTACCAAAGGTTAACCAAAGGGAAAGATAAATTGGGAGTTTGGGATTGACATATACACACTACAATATTTAAAACAGATAACCAACAAGGACCTACTGTACAGCACAGGGAACTCTGCTCACTATTCTGTAATAACCTAAATGGGAAAAGAATTTGAAAAAGAATAGATACATGTATATGTATCACTGAATCACTTTGCTGTACAGCTAAAACTAACACGACATTGTTAATCAACTATGCTCCACCCAAGCACCCCGGACAGCACCCTTCCTGGGCTGATTTAAGGGGACTGATTGAATCAAAGGCAATCATGTGATTTAAGGGGGCTTATTGTTTTAAGGGTGGTCAGGAGATTAAGAAGGCCCATTGATTTAATGGGGTACAGGAGAATTAAGAAGGCAGAATGGGGACTTCCCTGGTGGCTCAGTGGTTAAGAATCTCCCTGCCAATGCAGGGGACACGTGTTGGAGCCCTGATCTGGGAAGATCCCACACGCCGCAGAGCAACTAAGCCCACGAGCCACAACTACTGAGCCCGCATGCCACAACTACTGAAGCCCACGAGCCTAGAGCCCATGCTCCACAACAAGAGAAGCCACTGCAATGAGAAGCCTGGGCACCGCGAGGAAGAGTAGCCCCCGCCCCCCCACAGCCGCAACCAGAAGAAAGCCTGCGTGCAGCAACAAAGACCCAATGCAGCCAAAAAAAAAAGAAGGTAGAATGACTTAATGGGTGTCTGGAGAGTTAAGAAGGCAGATTGATTTAATGGGGGTCAGGAAAAGTAAGGGGTTTGATTGGTATAATGGGTGTCAGGAGATTTAAGAAGGATGGTTGATTTAATGGGGGTCAGGATATTTAACAGGGCTGATTGAATCAAGGGGAGTCATGTGATTCAGGGGGCCGGTTTAATATATGGGTGTCGTGTGATACAAGCATGCTGATTGAATCAATGGGAGTCACCTGATTTACGGGGACTGATTTAATAGGAGTCACATGATCCAAGGGGCTGATTGAATCAGCCCAAGCACCCTCCCAAGGAGGACAGCACCTATGTACACAACTGTGTGTATGTGTCCACAAAGGAACTTTGGGTACTCAATGCATATATACAACTGTGTACATACTATGTTTCCACAAAGGAACTTTGGGCACACAATACATATACACAACTGTGTACCACAGGGAGTGCATCTGGGGCCTCCAAGCACCCTCCCTGACCTCTCATAGACATTTCTGGTATTTCTAACTTTTTTTGCTATTACAAGCAAGGAAACAATGTCTATTGTATTAGTTATTTACTGCTGCCTAACACATTACCCCAAAACTTTGTGGGTTAAAACTATAATAAATATTTAATATGGCTCACAGTTTTTGCCAGACAGGAATTTGGGAGCTGCTTGGCTGGATGGCTTCCAGCTCAGTGTTTTTCATTGGGTTGCAGTCAGAAGGTTGGCTAGGGCTACAATCACTGAGGTTTGACTAGGCTGGAGGGTGTACTTGCTCCAGGGCTGGCAAGTGGATGATAGGTGATGGTGCAGAGCCCTCGTTCCTAGTTCCCCATGTAGCCCTCTCCATGAGGCGGATTGAGTGTCCTCACAACATGGTGGCAGAATTCCCCCAGAGTGAGTTATTCAAGAGAGAGCAAGCAGAAGCAGAAATGCCCTTTATGACCTAGCCTCAGAAGTCACACACCGTTACCTCTGCCACATTCTGTTCATCAGAAGTGAGTCACCAAGTCCAGCCCCTTTGAAGGGAGGAGTGTCAAAGAGTTTGCAAACATATTTGAAAGCCCTCAGTACTATCCTTATACATAATCTTTATGTACTTGTGTGAATATTTCCTTAGAATAGATTTTTTTGAACTAGAATTGCCAGATCAGGTGATATGTAGACTTTTAATGTGGGTTAATTCCTGTATGTGTCAAAACTGCTTATTTTCCCCAAGTAAATATTTTCTTGCTTCTTCCTTTAGCAACGAATCTCCTGAGTTTTAGCTGGGCACAGCTTGAGAATGGATTTCCCAGGCTCCCTTGCTGCATGGGGACAGGTAACTAAGTTCTGGCTGATGGGAAGTATTGTGTGAAATTTCTGGGTCATGCTCGTAAAAGACACTGTCGGCCTACTTCCTCTTTCTCCATGGAGAAGGCTGTTTGGAGATCAGATGTGGTGGCAGTGAGAACGAGCTTCCACCAGGTGATGAAGACAGTACTTTTGGGGATGGTGGGGTGATGTATAGAAAGAACCTGGGCGTCTGGATAACCCCATGCAGCCAAGCCACCCTTCTTCTCAGGACTTCCTACCAGCTTAGATTTTTGAGAGAAAAATAAAACTTCTGTCTTGTTTAAGCCACTGTTGTTCACTGATGATTTGCCTTCTAAAAAGGCCTCACCAACAGTATATGAGTATCCATTCCCGCATCCTTGCCCACACACAGTATTATCAATCTTTAAAATTTTACCAATCTGATGGACTCCCCCCTTTTCTTACGACTTTATCAGCTCCCTCCTTTGCTGCTGGACCAAATACTAGGAACAGGAGGAGGGAAACTGATCAGCAAGCCCACCACAATCTGGATTAATAGAAAACACAAAGATACAATGTTGCTCTCGAAAACGATCCTCGTACAACTCTAAAAGTACATATCCATCACCAAAAAATGTCTCCGCGGAGATGCTGTGCCTGCCCTCAAAGGCATTACAGCCGTACTGGGGAGAGGAAGCACCTGGAAAGAGACAACTAGCTGTGCAAAGTGGAAGGGTCTGGCTGTCCAGTTATCGGGGCTGACCCAGGGACCTCAGGGAGGGAGCTATGATGGAGGACATTAGCCTCCCCCCCCACCCCCGGGCCGTGGTTCACGAATTTCTCATGCTACTCTGGCCAGAAGAGGGGAGGAGGGAGTGGGTTACCCGGGGGAAAGTTATGGCAAATGGCGAAGAGCACGGGCTCTGGATTTAGAGTGCCTGCATCACGTCCCATGCCTGGCCCTTCACACTGTGGACAGGGATGCCCTGAGTGCCTCCTGAGACCCAGGCACTGTTGGCGGTGCTGGGAGCCCCATGAGAAACCCTGCCGTATCCAGAGCTTACCTTTAGAGCGCTGAGACGGACAAGCCAGGCTGCGCCAAGGCTCCCTCACCTGCAGAGTGAGAGGGCTGCTGGGAAGACTGAATGAAAGAACACGTGTGTGAGATTGTGCCCACAGCACCTGCGTAGCAAAGCCTCAGTACGGGCAGCTGCTATAATTAAGAAAAGCCATGAAATATCATGATATCACTTATATGTTGAATCTAAAAAAATTATACACATGAACTTATTTACAAAACAGAAATAGACTCACAGACATAGAAAACAAACTTATGCTTACCAAAGGGGGAAGCAGGGGGAGGGATAAATTAGGAGTTTGGGATTAATATATACACACTATTATATATAAAATAGATAACCAGCAAGGACCTACTGTATAGCACAGGGAACTATACTCAATATTTTGTAATAACCTATAAGGGAAAAGAATCTGCACAAGGATATATATCTATACATATATATGTATAGATATATGTCTGAATCACTTCGCTGTATACCTGAAGCTAACACAACATTGTAAATCAACTATACTTCCATTTTTTTTAAAGCCATGAAGCAGAGAACCCTTCCATGAAGTCTCCAGGACCCCCGAATTTCCTCTCTTGTGACCTTTCGTTCCCTCACAGGTGACTCCCGTAAACTTTGCATTAATGCCCTTCCCCGCCTAGGAAAAAGAAAAAAAAACACCAACCCTGCTTTTGTAAAAGATCTTTCTCACTGAGAAATAGTTGGTGTGGTTTTATGCACTGATCCTGTTACATTTACACTTTAGTGGGGGACATCCTGTGTTTGATTAAACCAGAGGAATGAAAGTCTAATTATGAAATTTTTGGCATCAGTCAAGCTAAATGGGGACACCTGGCCCAATTGGAGGTGCTTCACTGATGCTGTTGAAATCATAACTTTTAGGAGATGGCCCTGACTTCCTCCTCTCCTCTCCTCTCCTCTCCTCTCCTCTCCTCCTCTCTCTTCTGCTCCCCTCTCTCCTTCTCTCCCCTGTCTCCTGTCTTTTTCTTGCCTAAATGACCATCTGAGTCTCTGATGATTCAGCGTGATTGCGTTTCCATAGGCAGGTGTGTGTCTTGTTTAGTCACATTAAAAATAAATCACTTGGCCACACTCAGTCAATCTGTCACTTTTCTCTGCTTTCCAGGAACAGACTGCTCAAAAAGCACAGGACCGTTGGGTGAAATGCGAGCAGGGAAAGGAGTGAGGCGGAGTGGACAGAGCCCTTCCAAGCTGGCCATCCGACTTCACATCTCATCAGAGAGTGAATCAGTTATGCCTGCAATTATGCCAACAACTCAGCATCACGGCTGCTGCTGGGGACCCATGACAGCGAGCTGTGGAAGAAATAGGTTTGTGGTGGAGAGGTGGCGTTCATATGTTACTGAAAACCTACCGTGTGCCAGGCCCTGTGTTTACTGGACACCTACTATGTACCAGGCCCTGTGCTTGCTTTTGCATCTGTTTTCTTCCAAGGGAGGATTAGGATCCTGGTTGAGGGACCCTGGCCAATTTCAGCTTTCAGGGTCTTGTTTCTGCAGACTAGAAACATTACATCATTCTCTAATGATTCTGTTTGGTATGATGGAAGGGTCTTGGGGTTAGAGAGACATAGCTCCACCACTGTGAGCAGATGACCTAACACTTCTGAGCCTCAGTTTCTTCATCTCTAAAATGGGGATGAAGATCAGGATTGAATGAAATAATATTTAAGACACCTCATAAATAGGCAGCTAAAAATGATAGTGTTTAATCTCTCCTTCATAACATACAACTTCACCCTCTTAAAGATGTTTATTTTTACAGGTTAGGGTGGCAATGTTCCCAGAGCCTGTGTTTCTTATTGATAAAAAGACAGTCTGAGGGAGAGAGAGCTGAGTCTTTTGTAGCAACCTTGGTGCTTTAGAAAACTAGACCCCCGCCTCGATGAAATGCCGTTGGGCATTCCGTCAGCAGGCAGAGTGTCCAAGACACCTCCCAGTGAACCAGGCCTCCCCATGGTCACGTCCTGCATGGTGCCCTTCCACATTGGATCTGGGCTGGTCTGTGATTTGCTTTGAACAATAAAATATGGTGGAAGTGACACTGGGCCTAAGCCTTAAAAGGCACTGGAAGCTTCCACCTTTGTGCTCTGGGGGAGGCCTTGAGCCAATGTATAAGAAATTTGGTCTCTCTGCACTGTAGAGATGTTAGGCCAAACAAACCGAAATGTGGCAATTTGGAGCAGAGAAAGGTTTATTGCAGGGCCACGCAAGGAGATGGGTGGCTCATGCTCTGGGCAGCTCAGGCCCCCAAAAACCCCCGAGCTCCCCAAAGAGGCTCCCCTAAGGGGCAAAGCATTTTTAAAGGCCAGGTGAGGGAGGGGCGTTGCAAGGTATGCGATCAGCTCATGCACAATTCTCTGATTGGTTGATGGTGAGGTAACAGGGCGCTGTCACAGGGGTTAACATTATCAATCCTTAGGTTCCAGGAGGCCTGGGCCATCAAGTAGTTAACATCTTCCATTTAGTGGGCGTTTTTCACATCTGTAAAACCACTCAGGAAATGTACATTAAATACTGTTATCTAGGTACAGAAGTACCTGGAGAGGAGAAAAAGCAGAGGATATGGGAGAAGGCCGGTCCCGGGAAGGCCCCATAGGGTCCTGCTCCATTACAGAGACAGTATAGAGAGCTGGTGGAAAAGGAGAGACCCTGAGAATCTATGGGAGGAGAGAAAGAAAGAGAGGAAGAGAGAGAGAGAGAGAGAGAGAGAGAGAGAGAGAGAGAGAGAGAGAGAGAGAGAGAGGCCCAGTGGTCCCAACTGAGGCCAGCCTTCCAGCCACCCCTCTGTCAACTTAAAACATATGCACAACCTAAAAGCTGAGAGTTACGTTTTACTTGGAGGAAATCCTTAGGACTTCGAGCCACGTAGGCAGCATCTACAGTAACCCCGAGAGAACTGCTCCGAGGAGGTGAGGGGGAAACAAAGTTATATAGGAGTTTTGCAACAAAAGGCAGGTAGTCTGAATATCAAAAGATTATTGTTAATTAAAGAAAACCAGATATCTCAAGTTAAGAAATTCAGCACTTTTCTATGCATGGGAAAATGCAAGAGTCTGGGCTCACTGAAATCACTCCTTTGATATGCACCTCAGCTCTCTGGGACCAGTGTCCTGTGTTTTCATATCCTGAGTTTCCTCAAGGCTCACCATGGGGAGTGACTGCAGTTTGATGGCTGCGAGAGGGCAGGTATTCTTTGTTTCCTTCCTGAGTTCCCTCAGGGCTCACAAGCTCATGCAATCTCTGAGGACTGTGACATCCTTTCTTTACTGATGGGCAGGTAATATTCCATTTCTCACCTCCAAGGCACCAGCCACGTGAGTGACCCATCTTGGATGCCCCAGCCCAGTCCAGCCCCCAGATGGCTGCAGTCCCAGCCGATATCATATGCAACAGAACTACCCTGCGATCCCGATCCCGATCAGCCTACAGACTCATGAGAGGCAATAAAATGGTTGTCTAAGCCATTAACTTCTGGAGCGGTGAATTACACAGCAATAGATAATTGAAGCAATCAGCGATATTTTTGAACTTTCACTATGTACTACACCATGGTGTCTCACTATGAGAGATACAGAGAAATCACCCTCAGGAACTTAGTTTGGGCAAGAAGATGGTGCATAGGCGAGTATAAAGATTTGAAGCCTTTACTAATCCACACTCAAATGTGTGCTTAGAAACACGATGCAGACTATTTGGTGATAGGGTTGGGAGGCCGAGGAAGGTAATATTTCTGAGAGAAAAATATTTGAGCTGGATTTTGCAGGAAAGGGCAGATGACGTTAGATGACATTACAGAGAACGGGGGGAGAGCTGCGCATTGATAGCAACGTGGCAAGAAAATAAATTGGGAGCCCCAGGAGGAGAAGTAGAGAAGCTTAAAGTTTGATATTAGCTGTGAAACTGCATAACTCAGATTGCGACTTGAACCCACCTTCTTTTAATTGAGATCACACACCTGGTCTCAGGACTTAATGAAGCTCAGCTTCCTGATGTCTCGTCTCAGAAAGAATTCAGTGAGAGACAAAGCAAAAGGTAAGAAGTGGATTTATTTAGAGAGAAACACACTCCACCGACAGAGTGTGGCAAGATGCCCTGAAATAAGGGGTGGTTAGTATTTATGGGCGGGGTAATTTCTTAGGCTAACGAGTGGGAGGATTATTCCAACTATTTTTTTGGGGGGGGGTGGATTTCCAAGAATTGGGCCACTGCCCACCTTTTGACCTTTTATGGTTGGCCTCAGAACTGTCATGGCGCTGGTGGGTGTGTTGTTTAGCATATGCTGATGTATTACAATGAGTGTATAATGAGGCTCAAGGTCTACTGGAAGTCGAATATTCTGCCATCTTCAACCTAGTTGGTTCGAACCAGTTTTTGTTGTGTCCTATGCCTGTGTCAGTCCTTTAAATGTTGTGCCCTGCCCCCTTCCCTCCTGTTTCAGCTGGGTATAAAAATAATGGGGCTATTACAAAGTCAGGTTTTAGGTCTGCAGTGAGGACCTCAGAAAAGCTGGTAATCTCATGATCTTTACTTTTTCCTACCCATTTGGTAGAAATACAACTCACCTGCTGACTTATAAATGCTCGTGATTGTGGAGTCTCCTGGGGGAAGTTCTCTTCAGCACCCATTGGAGTGGGTGCAGGAGGATGTTCAGAACCTGTCCGCAGAGGGCCCTTTTAGGTGCCCCCCAAGGACAGCTTATGGGGGGTGGGAATTGAGGTTGTCAGGGCCCTTTGTGTACTGAGGAGGAGCAAGGCTTAAAAGACTGTGGAAGCAGCAACCTCACCAGAGCTAATTGGTTGGTAATTAGCAGGTTAATGGCTCACGTGGGGGATAATGCAAGGCTAGAGCCATGGGGCAGGAAATGACTTTAAAGTCTCCCCCCCCCTTTGCTCCCCTCCCCTCTAATGTTTGGTGGGGCTTTGGGGTCTCCTACCTGGGAAGAGCTGGGTCCTGTTTGCCTCCTCGGCTCTGGGGGTCAGGACAAGGCCAGAAGGTGATGTGTAGCACCAAAACACTGACTCACAAAAAAATGAGTGACTGCCCTTCCCTTGAAGAAAAGGAGGGGTGCAAGTGCAGGTTGGAGGGGGGAGAGGGGTAAGTGGTCCCCACTCTAGGCAGAGAAAGGTTGAGGGCCAGGGAGCCAGCTGGCTCATCACAGCATCTTTTTTCAAATTTTAGGGTGCCACCTGAGATTGTGGGTCCACCCAGCCTACTCCATTGATAATCTTAGCATACACAGATTTTTACAGATACTGAATCAGTTAGGAATATGTTTAGTTGTAAGTAACACAACTCCTAACAGTGGCCTTAAAAATAAAGACATTCCCTCAATCCACAGAGAACTATTGAGAGGTGACCTCATGTCCAGCACTGTTCTAGGAGTTGGGGACACAGCAGAGAAAAGCAAACTTCCTGTCCTAGAGCAAGAAGGTACTGGGTGAAGGCAGAGGCTTGACACTGCCTGGAGTGCCCAGGGCTCTCTACCTTTGTCCTCCATTCACCCTGTGTATTGGTTTCTGCCTCCTGGTCATAGGATCCCTCGGATGTCCAGGAATCTCGGCCAAGACAGGAAGCAGGAGATAAGAGGGGGCACCAGCCTCTCCTGTTCCTTTTATCAGGAAAATGAAAAGTTTCCCAAAACCCCCAGCAGATTCTCACCATCACTGGGGAGAACAGGCACATGGCTACATGAATTCTCAGGACTAATTAATCTGGTCATCATTTTCACCTGGGGTTGCCCAGCACACCATCAGGGGTCAGTTTGCAGAGGAGGGAAGGATGTCGGGGTCAGGTTGTTCACCCGCCTCGCTGTTCACAGGGCGAGGCCCTGACAAAGGGACAAATATCCTACTGCAAATCTTAAGTAAATAGTAAAAGAATTAAAAATGACATTGGATGCAATCCAAGATCAGGCAAAAAGTCTTTACTTACTGCTGTTTACTAAGCTCTTTTCCAAGTGCTCTGTAGGAAATGTGAGGGGTGGGAGAGAAAGGATCCAGCCTCAGGGAGCTTTCAGGCTAGCTGAAGATGACAGCCACACAGACGAAACAACCTGGGACCACGAGAGAGTGAAAAGGCTTTGGTTGGGTCTGAATGCACAGTATCGAATAGAGGCACAAGTAAATGCCGTCATGGTAGGAAGCAGGATCACTGCCTGCCCTGCCCACACCCCTTCTGGGGAACCTGTCACAGCTCCTAACCATGTAGTCCTATGACGTCCAGGCCCCTCCCCAATCCCAGCCATGGCTGATGGGACCAGACGTGGACCCTGAGCCCCAGGCAGCCAATCCGCTGCCTGGCAGCAGGGACATGTGAGCTGAGTCACTCAGATGTTCCCTCTTGAGAATCTGAAGTAAGAGATGCAGAGACTACTGCCCGGGGTGAGAAGTCCTGACACCCGGCAGGACGTGTCAAGAGACCACAAAGGACCTCAAGAAGCGAAGGGCAGGGACTTCCCTGGCGGCCCAGTGGTTAAGACTTCACCTTCCAATGCAGTGGGTGTGGGTTTGATCCCTGGTCGGGGGGCTAAGATCCCACATGCCTCGTGACCAAAACGTAAAACAGAAGCAATATTGTAACAAATTCAATAAAGACTTTTAAAAAATGCTTCACGTCAAAAAAAGTTAAAAAAAAAAAAGGAAAGGGCAGCCTCACTCCTGACTTGGGTCCATCCTGAACTGGAGTTGGTGTTGCCCATTCCATCCTGACCATCAACATTCCTTTTACCAGGGCTGCTTTGAACAGGTTTTGTGTCTCGGCTTGAATGGTACGGTGTGGGAAGGCTTTGTCCTCACCCCTCATCCCTGCATCCCCCTCTTACCCATTCCCCAATCCATCCCCTGCCTCTGCCTTAATCCAGGTGCTCTTCCACCAGCTGCTCCCCCTGCATTTGCTCTCCCCTTCATTTCTTTGTCCATACTGTGGACAGTGGTCTTTCCAACATGACCCTGCCACGCCCTTGCTTTACATCTGTGGCTCCTCATAGCTCAGCCTCCAGACCTGTCTCTCCCGTGCACTCCCTCCCTGGCTAGGTTCCTGACCTGCCCTCCAGCCACCCTGAGATTAGACAGTCACACCTCTGTGCCTTTGCACATGTCCAGACTTGTGCGTACAAATACACCCTCCACCCCTGCTTCGCATGTCTCCTCCAAGATCAAGGTCAGGGGACATCTCACCCCCACCCTGACCTTGGTTCCCCTCTCCTTTGGCCATGACAGCAGTTCATGAGGCCCTGTGCTGGCATCTACTTCATTGTGTTAGCACCACGCTTTGTGTCCTTGTCACCTGGCACTGTGCTTGTGGGGTGGATGAATGAATGAATGAATGAATGAGTGATTCTCTAATAATAAACCTCAGCTGACTTGATAGGATTTTTTTGGGAGATTTGGGTGTGAGGAGGGGGCTTTCCTTCCTGGGAGATTAGCCTCGGTCTAGCCTGGACGGAGGAGTCAGGTTGTTTTTTGAGGCCCTCCTGCCTCCTGCCCTTAAAGACCATCCCACCTGCCTGCTCCCCTGGTGACGTGGGGACAGCCTCACTGAAACTGGCCTTCTTGTCCTCAACACTGAACAGAAATTCCCCAGGAGCACTTCTCTGTTTTCCTCTTCTGGACAAGAGGCACACAGACAGAGCCAGAGCAGAGGGCAACGAAGCACTCAGGTTTGAGAAACAGGCAGGAGATTCCAGAAGCAATCAGGGGAGAAAAGAACCTACATTATCCCCCGAATTCACAATGCAGCCCTCACAAGCTGGAGCGCCTGTGATTTGATCTTCCCATCTTCCCGTGTCTCCTGCAGCCCAGGATTAGCCAGTTTGGGAAAGGATGCAGTGATGCCCACACAGCTAGCCAGGGCTTCCCCGGGGACGTGTAAGGGTGATGTCTGGGGACTCCTGGGAGCCAGGTGGTCCTTCCTGGGAGGCGAGGGCATTTATCAGGCCCCCAAATATGTCCGGTCATAAAGGACCTGAAGACAAAGGGCTGCAGACCCCTTCTGATGGCAGAGGGGCAACTTGGAAGAGAGTCCTCACCAGAACCCGACCACACTGGCCCCCTGATCTCAGACTGCAGCCTCCTGAACTGTGAGAAATAAATTCTATTGTTTATGAGCCCCCCATTCTATGGTATCATGCTATAGTAGTCCCAACGGACTAAGACAGAAATAACCAGCATCTGTTAAAACTTACTACCTGCCGAGCACTGTATGAAGCACCTCATGCACATTTATTTATTTAATCATTTTACCATTTCTCTATCTAATAGGTACCATTATTCTTGTTGTCCCCATTTTACAGATGAGGAAACTGAGAGCAGGGACTTTGACTCTTTTGTCCACTGTTCAACTCCAGCACCCAAAACGGCAGGAATTCAACAAACTCATCCACTAAACAGCACCAAAATTGCTCTAATGTGGAGCCTGGGGGCCAACAATCTCCCAGATGATGATGTAGTGGGACCTTGGAGATGCACAGAGGCTCTGATGCCATTCAAGAGGCTCTGCCCCTCCCTCCTGCCCTCTTTCCTTCCATACTTATTTTTCAAGGGCTTCCTATATGTAGAACTTGTGCACAGAGAGGAATCAGATTTCCCTTCTGCCCCCAAGTGGGTTATAATTACAGCGTAATAAGCAGGAATAACCTATGCAGAAGAATTCCAGTAAAGCAATAAAAAACACAAAGAGAAGCAAACAGTGTGCTGTAACAAGTTTGTCATCCATCCATCCATTCACTCATCCAAGGAGCATGCATTGAGCTAAGCCCTGGGATGCAGGGATGAATGTGATGTAGGTCCCCCTTCTGGTGGGTGAGGCCGTGGCTGCCTCCCTCAGGGAAGCAAAGGCTTGGGGAGAGCAGGCTCCAAGCTTGAGGTCTGCCCCCTCCATCTATCTCTGCTCTGCTCCAAGGGGCGCTTTCCCCAGAGCTGGCCCAGCCCAGAGTGCAGGCTCCAGGGCTATGGCCTGTCAAGAAAAGCAGGTCAGTAAGACTTGTCCCCAGGCTTTGGGCTGACTGTCCTCTTTCAGTGTCCCTCTGGCCTCCCTCCCTCCCTCCCTCCCTGTGGTGCCTGGCAGGGGGCCTCGGGCTCCCTGCTGAGCCACTCACTCATGCACTGAGCCATCCGCACACAGAGTGGCCATCTCCCCCCGCCGGCCCCCAGAGTTCTGCAGGGTGATTGATGGGGCTACTCTGTTCCTGGTCCCAGAGAGCTCCTTTGGATAATAACGTGGCAAAATTACTCTCTCTTTTTTTTTTCTTTCCCTATTTTCTGATTCATTCGCTCTAAGTCATTCATCTCTTTTGAGTTAGAGGAAGAAAGAAGAATGAGGAAGAGGAGAAGGACGTGTCCCAGAGGTACAAGGGACCCTGAGCCCCACCTCCTCATTCTACAGGGGGAGCTGGAGGTGGAGCCCACCACGTTAGGATTTCTATATTAATCCTGACCTCCGCTTGTAGAAGAGAAGCAAGTGTGGGAGGGATGGGAGGTGGGGGAGGCAGGGATCTTTCTAGGGCCCCTGAAGTTGTACCTTGAAGGCAGCTGCCCACTCTATCCACATGTAAGGCTGGTCCAGTCTGCCTGCAGGGATATTGCAGTTTGCTCATCCTTGAGGGGGCACAGGCAGAGCAGGTAGGGAAAGGAAGGAGACACGGGGGTTCGTTCAAGTGAGTTATGTCAGCTCATCAACACCAACGCTTGATCACCTACTATGTGCTAGGCACGGAGGAGACAAAGATGTATAAACCTTGTTCCTGCTCTCAAGGAGTTCACAGACATGCATAGGTAAAGCCAATGCCTGCGACAGATGCTCTCGTGGAAGTAGGTCCCATGCAATCACACCGAGGAGGCTGTTCTTCTGCGCTGAGAGGGATCAGCAAGGAAGTCTTCACAGATGAGGTGATAAAGTGTTCTGAGATCTCAATCTGAAGGCGGGGAAGCATGCTCCAAATGTTAGGCACTGCAGAAGCAAAGGCTGGAAGGTGTGAAATTTCATGGTGGTCGGGGAAACTCTGAGTTATAGGGTGTTTTTAGAGTACAAAGGTGAGATGGATGTTGGCAAGACACAGGAGGAAGGGCCAGTAATGATACCGGCTGCAGATCTTAATCGAGTGCTCATGTGGGGAGGCCTGTGTGCCGGTCTCAGGAGTTCGATGACTGCGATAGGACAGTTATCCAACAGGAAGGGGTGTAATCAGATCTGCAACAGTGTGGAGGATGGATCAGACCCGGAGAGACTGGAGAAAGGAAGACAGCCAGGAGGTGGGTGTAATTAGTCCAGGCAAGAGGCGACTGAAGGACTGAACCAAGGCCAGGCCGATGCAGGAGGGAATGGATTTGAGAAACATGTTGACATGCTTGGTGGTTGGCTGAAGGCTGAGGATGGGGAGATAGAAGAGTCAAGGGTACCTCATGGGCCACCAGCTGAAACAGGGATCATAGCACAGAAACATTCACGAACAACTGCCAAGCACCTATTAGATGGTAGCGCTATTCCCGGCACAGAGGCACAGAGACAAATAATTCATGTTCCTTGGACGTACTTCACGTTTTTTTTTAAGACAAGCTTAATCTGTATACACAGACATCCAACCAAGTTTGGGGGAATCTCAGAACTTTTTTTCTTTTACCAGAAGAGTAATGCACCCTTTCCCCTCCACCACACTGAAACTCCCTCCCTATTTTATTTTGTTTTCTCCAGGAGGTGACACTCACACAACTGGGATGATTCCAGGTGGCCCCACTTGTCCCGGGGTAGGATCAGAGCAGCTCATTTGGGGCCACTGCCATGTGGCTGAGGTTGGGAGCGGGAAGCTTCCTTGAGAGTCGAGTCTTTCTCTAGCCATCTCTGCCTTTCAGCTGGAGTCTCCTTCCCCCTGGGATGGATTTCCCCATAAAATAAATGTCTTGTCTGAATTAATCTTATTTTTAAAAGGAGAAAGTCATCATATTGTAAAGACAGATCATAAAAAGACACATCAGTCTGTCAGGAAGACTGGTTAATATGAGTATTTGTTTAGCAGAGACAGTGCACCCGAGGCAGCCTTTCTGGACCAGCCCTGGGCCTGGAAGGGGCCTTTCATTTGCATCCTTAGAGCATCTAGGGCTGGCAGCTTTGCATTCTGAATACGGGCACTGTAGCAGCCACACTCTGCAGAAGAGGCCGGGAGAGGCCCCCCAGCTGGAGGGACGGCTCCCTCAGTCCCAGCCATGCCCCAAACCCTTCCATTCGAGAACTAATCAATGTGAGGGATCTTTAGAAGACACCTCAGACAATCTCTCCATTTTGTTTCATTCTTTAAAAAATGACATAGGCCATCACATAAGTATGTAGATAAAAAACGAGTAGTATATGAAGTACATGGTATAAAAATTCTATGCTGTGAAACATTACATGGGTAACACATGAAACAGAACAGAGAAAACCACAAAAGTGCGTTTGCCTTTTCCACAGTTGACCACTGTGAACTGTTTGGTGTGCATCTTTCTCAACGTCTTCCGATACATTTCTATCTGTCTCCTGCATGATACACATGCACTGTTTGGTTTTTGTTAGATGGGATAGAAACATATCAAAACTTGGTACTTGAATTTTTTTTTAATTAACATTCTACTTTGGGTTTCTTTTTAAAAATAAAGCTATAAAACGAATACATGTTTATCATAGAAACTTCAAAATCGATAGAGGGGTAGAAAATAAAAAGTAAGAAAGAACCCTAAAACCCCAAAAAGAAAATCTTTTCCTTCCTTTCTCTTCATTCCCACTCCCCAGAGCAAACAGATAAAATATATTTTTGTGTATCTTTTTGGAAATAACTATGCACGTACAGGCATTTAAACATCCTCCATCTGTTCATTGAGGAAGTGAGAGCTCGGAGAGGTCACAGGGCAGATCCAAGGTCACACAGCTGACTGGGGCAGAAGCAAATGCAGAGCCGGGCGCCTCAACTTCAGAGGGCAAAGGCCTTTCCATGGCACATCTCCAGGGAGTATGCCCAGAGCCAGTCTCAGCTGGTGTGGCTAATCCTAACCTCCACCTTGTCTGCCAGGCGGTGACACTTCTCCATACCGCCCACGTCCCCCGGCCCCGTCCCCCCCAACACTGCTGCCTTGCAGCGTATTAACGGAATGCACTTGTGCGGCTTGTTCGGGGCGGGGGCCTAACGGTTTGTTTGACTAACACTGCTGTCTCTGCCAGAGCTGTCGTCACAGCAGGACAGCGTCGTGGAGCCTCCTGGCAAAGCGATTCGTTCAGTTTGCGCCTGCGCTTTTGTTCCCCAGATTACAAGTGACAGTTACAGGCAGAAGACCCTTCCCGAGGATGATTCCATTTAAGTAATCCCTTGCCCTGGTGGGAGCTGGTATTTGGTTAGGGCTCTTGCCCCTCCCTCTACAGGAGGCTATGGGGCCACAGGCCTGCCCCCCAGGAGCTCACAGCTTGGTGGAGGAGGGCAGCACACACCCTGATACACCCACCGCTGATCTGCAGGTCGCCTGTGTTCCCTCTCTGTTCTGTGTGTGTGTGTGTCGACCTTGGCCATCTTGGCCCCAGATGTGCCTACAGCATTGCCAACATCTGGGTGGAAGGAGAAAAGTCAGCCAGCCATCGGGATGTATTTGTTTCTGGTTGACGGCAGGATGGCCCCCATCTGGGCATCTAGGAAACATCTAGACGGACAGCCCGAGTAATCTGTATACCCACATATTTGATTCTGCCACCTATGACAATGTGAGGTGGCAGAGCCTGGACCAACGAACTCCATCCCTCCAGCCAAGCCAGGCCTGTTCTGACCTTGCAGACAGAAAAGAGGGAAGCCCAGAACCCGGACACTGGTACAGGGATGGGAGGGGTGTGTGTGTGTGTGTGTGTGTGTGTGTGTGTGTGTGTGTGTGTGTG
>NW_021697875.1:591-1283 GCF_005190385.1 Monodon monoceros | reverse complement strand
GCTAAATGGCAGGCCAGGCCTATCACTCATTTTTGAATTCCCAGCACAGGGCCTTTTACACCCAGCTTCAGTGTGCTAAACTTTTATCGCAATTCAGTACGTTAAAAACATAAATAAATAAGGGACATTAAGATACTGCCTGAAGGTTTAAAAGTTTTCTCTTTTTTCTGAAACACTACCATATGGTAGTTTTTAAAACCACTGACATTTATGAACTGGCCCCACGTGACAAAAACCCTTAGATGAACTGCTAATAAAAGTAATCATCTAGAAGCTGCAAATGTAGTTTGTATCATTTTAGCTTAGATTGTGTGTGGATCTTTCCTTCCATGGACCCTATGTACTTTACACCACACTGCTTATCTAGAGATCAGTCTAGTTACAGTGTAACTACCATTATGTGATAATAAATACCTTGGGTAGTAAGATAAAAAATTTCTGGGTTAAAATTGTTTTTAATTGAAAAACAATCCTAAGATAAGTTAGCTACAGGGCACACTTGCTAATATGATGAAGTGAGCCCTGCTGCAGAGCAGGGAGCATTTAAATATAAATCATGTTGCCTCAGCAGGAAGAATGAATTTCTAGGTCTAATCTGGGGAAGGGATGACTGAAGGATAGATGCATGATTTTTATTTGTAACCACATGATTACTTCAGACAGTTGCACTTTGGAGAATTTTGCTCAAGGAA
>NW_021697875.1:0-581 GCF_005190385.1 Monodon monoceros | reverse complement strand
TTTGGGGTGATGCGACTATCTTGGAACTTGATTGAGGTTCTGCTTGTACAACATTGTGAGTGCACTGAATGCACTGAACTGTTAACTTTAAAATGGTTAATTCTATGTTATGTGAATTTGACCTCAATAAAAATCATATATAGCACATTAAAAATTCAAAAGTCTAACAGTATAAAAACTTTTACAGTACAAAGCAATTCTTCCTTCTGCCCCAGGCTTTTAATCTTCTGAACCAGATGCACCTGCTATCAGTTTCGTATATACTTCCACACCAGTCCCTCTCACCTCCCTTTTTAAGTGGGAAATGCTGCATATTGCTTTTTTCTACTTATTTTGGATTTTTCTTTATCAGCACATAAAGATCCACCTTTCTCCTTTTCAGAGCTACATAGTCAAAGGAGTTATTTTCTAAGTTCTTAAAGTTGGTGTGTGTTTTATCTCACCATTCTAAATCAACCATTCTTTCCTGTGGTGATGCCTCTACTATAGCAAGCTGCTTAATCTGTGCCTAATTCAGTATCCAGTTGGGTAAAGCAATCTGCTCTTTGTGCGCAGGTTTAAACCTAAGAATTAGCTTCATT
>NW_021697874.1:356-1025 GCF_005190385.1 Monodon monoceros | reverse complement strand
CCAGAGCTGGGTGAGATATAAGGCTGGTCACTTCGGGCTGATAGCATTGGTGAGGTTCGGTGAGCAAATGCAGACCCTTTGAAGTCATACTGCATGGTACACATTCTAAAGGTCCCAACTCTCCAGGTTGAAGGGATTCTTCCTTCAGCTAAAACATGCATTTGAAAACGTTTCCCAATCACACGGTGGACCATACTCTAGGTTTCCCATGCATGTTTTAGCTGAAGGAAGAATCCCTTCAACCTGGAGAGTTGGGACCCATGGAATGGGTACCATGCAGTATGACTTCAAAGGGTCTGAGTTTGCTCACCGAACCTCACCAATGCTATCAGCCTGAAGTGTCCAGCCTTATGTCTCACCCAGCTCTGGTTGTAGATGTGGTAAATCCAGGTTGCATCACAAGACCTAAATGAATTATTTAAGAATTGCTCTCTATTTCACTGTCATTGTGTTTTGTTTTCGAAATTTATTTTAATAATGGGATTTATCGGATTTTCACTGCTGCCTTTAGGCCGCCATACACACGCTTGATTTCCTTATGGAGACATATAAATCCATGGGTTTTAAGATTCTTGCATGTCAAGTATATTCCCATGCGTTGAATATGGGGTGTTGAGTCCATTTCATTGAGCAAGGAGTAGGTCTTGTCTATTATATATTTGGCTTATG
>NW_021697874.1:0-256 GCF_005190385.1 Monodon monoceros | reverse complement strand
TGTAGGTCTTGTCTATTATATATTTGGCTTATGGAACGGTATCTGTGCTAATTTCAATCTCTGGTTTTATGCAGCACCCCACCTCACCTTTCCCCATAAGCCAGCATAAGTTGGTTTTGTAAATTTGAGACCCTGTTCTGTTTTGTAATTCAGTTCATGTGTAGCCAAGTTTACATTCCGTGTATTAGTGATATCTTATGATGTTTCTTTTTCTGTGTGACTTATTTCTCGTAGAATCATCGTACCTGAATCCACT
>NW_021697873.1:0-5071 GCF_005190385.1 Monodon monoceros | reverse complement strand
CACAACTAAAGATTCCACAGGCTGCAACTAAGACCTGGCGCAGCCAAATAAATAAATGTTTAAAAAAAAAAGAAAGCTTGTCAATGAAATAGGCCTGGATGGAAACCTGTGTAACAACCATACCCTTGTTTTCTGGGCTTTGCCTAATAACATCCTTTAAATGGCTGCCTCCATCCCCTAACATCTTTTTTTGTTCTCAGCAGAAGCATTTAAGGTAACGGCTTGGGCCATTTCAGGGAGTGACTCAGTTTTCCTGGGTATCTTTCAAGTATACAGGAGGTACGCATGGTATATATTAAACTTCTGATTGTTTTCTCCAGTTCGTCTCTTTTTCGTTACAAGGGGGATCTCAATAAAGAACATAGAAGTGTAGAGGGAAAATTATTTTTCCTCTCATATACATGCAGTGCAATAGTATTCAGAGATATAAAGGAATGGACGACCATCAACCCGTGCAAAAAAAAAAAAATAGATGCATCTAACACTTACATTGCTAAGTGAAAGAATCCATTCTGAAGTACTACACACTGTATGACCTCCTTTATATGACATTCTAGAAAAGGCAAAACTGACTCGGTAAACAGTTTACAGAATATGTGGTTGAAATCGTCCATATAATACGTTAGTGGTGAATACCTGTCACTATGCATTTGGCTACACCCACAGATTTTTACAACCCAACAAGTAATTTACAATCTATTCAAACTTACCTACTTAGGATATGGGAGTGTCAAAGACTGGGATACAGAATGTAACAAAGAATCTAACTGATTCAGAAATGTATGAAAAAACTCACAGGTGGTAGTGGGACAAATGGGCTGACCTAAGTTAACTTTGGAAATGTACAGAATCTGTGGCCAAAGACAAAATGTGACATACATACACAGTGGACTCTATGTTCTTTCCCATGAGGGGTAGCAGCTAACAATACTGAAACTACGATATCAGTCATCAAATGGAACAAGCACTGAATTTAATAAATGACAAACGGTGGAAGCCAGGTTTCTTACCATTGGAGTTGGATGTTACAGTCAAACAAAGGGAGAAGGTTACAATATCCATGTCCCAACACATCCACTTGGAGATATCAGCATAAACTCTCTTTAGCCCACACATAGTTCCACATGGAAATCTTTATAATTATGTGTATATGCATAGGCTGGGATACATGCATATATTTCGATGTACTGTCGGCTGAGCATATTTAGCTCCCACATGTAAGTTTTTAATACTATTCTCTAATGAAAGGAACAAGGGCTCTGTGAAGAAAGGGCTGATGGCAGGACTGAGACAGTAAATATATGAAGCAGGATAAACTTAAAATATCAGAAAGTAAAGAAGTACCAAAAATTTTTTAAACCCACAAAAGAAAAAATATGTAAAATGAAAACAAGAGCAAATGGAAGAAGCTCTCAACAGCCAAAGCAAGAATTAACTAAGCAGTCTAATAATGTAGTGCTGGATTACAACCAAAAGTTTACAATAATTATTCATGTGTCCAAACTGGTACAAATAAATTACATAGTTTTTGATGAATGGTGTTAAACAGAAATCTCCTATGCAGACAGCTTCTAAACAATGTATATAGCCACTCAGCTGTCCATCAAGGATGTGAAGCTAAGCCCTCTCTCCTCAAGTGTGGCTTCTGCATTATGACTGCCTCCTACATAAGACACACAGGATGGACATGGGAAAAAATTAACCTCACTGTGGGAAAACCTGACAAATGTTACCTCAGCTGGGTGACCAAAATTAAGAATAGAAGGGAGAAGTTTCCTTAAGAGCCCGTCCTCTTGATATATAGTGAAGAGGAAGCACTTCACATCTGTGGTCTGCTTTTTCAAAGCCAAGTCTAACCACGACAAAATCACCAAGCAAACCCCAGCGCCTGTCAGTCTATACAATACCTGAGCAGCCCTCCTCCACGCTGTCAAGGTCATGGAAACAAGGAGAATCTGAGCAACTGTCAGAGCCCAGAAGAGACTAAGCAGACATGATGACCCCATGTCCTCTGAGACCCTGGAACAAGGAAAGGTATAACAAAGGGAACGTGAACAGGGACTTCAGTTAATAGTAAAGTATCAGTATTTGTTCATTATTTGTCATGATTCTGTAGAAAATTAGACAGGAAAAATTAAACGTCAAATAAGAGAAACCTACTGAAACAAACTGGAAATCTAGAGGAAAAGGGGGATTTCTTTGTAAAAACACATTACCAAAATGGACCCTAAATGAAGGAAAACACAAAAAGGCCAATTAACCACTGAGGAACCTCTTCCCCTACTGGCTATCCTATCACTGTTCCAGGCTTTCCCTCTCCCGGGACAGGGAAGGAGCAGGGACAGAGCTGTTTGCCAGCTCCCCTAGTATATAACCCCACCCAGTGTCTTCACCTACCCCAGCCACGCCTACCCAGTGAGGACACCTGAGGAAGGGTCAGGGATTATTGACTCAGATGTATCAACCAGGACTTTTTCTTTTCCCAGCGACTGGACACACTTACGGAAGTAAAATAAATTAGTATTTATTGTAAGGGTAGAAATACATTAATACTTGCAAGTGGCAAGTTGAAGAATGGGTTTGGACCTGGCAGGTCCATGGGCTCACACTGTCTCAGTGTGACTTTCCTTCTCTCCAAACCTTTCTCCTGCTCAGTGCCTTTGGGGGACCCCATTCACAGGCACAGGCTCTCTCACTGCACTTGGGCCAACAGCAGTTCTAGGCTGACAACCACTCACCATCCATTTTCCGAGAAAGAGTTTCTCCTTTTCTTGGATTCCAAGAAAGTCATGGTTTTAAATACCTTTGGTCTGGCTTGGGTTGCATTCTCATCCTTGACCCAGCACCAGAAGATGGAAAATGGGACTGGCTAGATGTGGGTTGTAAACCCATCTTCGGGCTGGGTGGAACATGGGGTCATCCCTCTGCAACTGTTTGGACTGGAAGCAGGTGACATGTAATTCCCAAAGGAAAACTGAGGCACTTGGGCCTGAGAACAGATGCTAGCTGGGAGAAAGCAACATATTCTATGTCATTGACAGCTCACTGCACAGCACAGAATCTGACACAAAAGGAAGAAAGGGGTTCCCTTAGGGTCAGGGGCTGCAGCGACTCATCCAGTGCTCTTACTGTCCCTCCCAAGACTGCAAGAAGTTCTTTCACTTGCTGAAAAGTCAGGATCATTGGTGGTGGTAAACTCAAGTCTCTTTCCTTGGGCATCAGGTCCTCACATCTCAGAGGCTGGCCCAGAACAGCCCATGTGCCATCAGAAGACACACACACCTCATTCCTGCCCCTGAGAGGTGGGAGCCCTGAGTTATGCCATCTCCCCGGCCATATTAATTGCCCATCCCTGAAAAACAATACTGCTCCTTTTCCAGTTTCTTCTCTCTCCTTTACTAAGAGGAAGAAACCAAATGCTAGGGTGCTAAGGAAACTCTTGTGCAATGACGTAACAGGAGGCTTGAGAATTATTCCATGCCATGGAACCCATAATTGGCAGGCTTTCCAGAGGCCACATGGATGCATATGGCTCTCCAAGACAATGCGAGTGGCAGTGTAAACCTCACACTGGGAGGTCCAGTTGCTCCCATATCTTTGATTCTTCATGAATATGCATGTCAAAAGTTTCTAATGACTGAAAGGACAAAGGATTGCAGGGCCATGGTCTGCTGTATGGGTGTTGTGTCAGGGCCACACTCCAGTGTCTAGAGGATTACTACCTCTCTTGGCAGCCTATGAGGTTGTGAGCGGGAGGCCTTTTTCTCAGCCACATGCATGTTGGTAGTTGAAACTTCTCAAAGGAATGTCTACACTGCCCAGGTAGCTCTTGAATTGCCCGGCATCATGGTCAGCTCCGTAACTGTACATGAGGGCCTGATAATGCCCAGGCTGGACTGAGCTAGAGGACCACAGATGCCTGCCTGGATAGTCAGAGGTCAAGGGCTGTCCTGCCTGAGACTTGATCATCTATTCATGCCCACTCAGATGGGACAAAGGATGCCTCCAGTGCCAGGAGGGCCCCAGCAGCCCTCAAGAAGGCAGCATCTGGGGGCTGGCAGGTCACTGCACCCAGTCCGGTATAAATCCACACATGTCCACTGAGTGCCCTCCTGTCTGGGCTGTGCTGGAACCTGGGGCTGCCCAGGCAGAGTAGAGCCAGCATCACCCTTCCCAGGTAGGAGTGCAGAAGAAAACCATGCATGACTTCTGACACCCTCCCCAATCCTTGACAGAGGTTGAGTTGGATGAGAAACAGTCCTAGACAAGAATAGACATTTCATTCTTCTCTCAGAGCCCAGGACTCGGGGAAGGGAGGCCAGAAAAACAGTTATTCACCTCAGCTGCCTGACTCCTGTTTGACCCTGGGCAAGTCCTATCCATTCTGGAGGCTTCACAGAGAAGGAGAGGGGAGGGCAATGAGGGCCAATTGTGCTTAAACCTAACTCTAACCTTTACCCTAAGAACCCTAATCTCTAACCGTAACCCCCTAACAACCCTAGCCCCAGACCCCTAGACCCTCGCCACGGAGCCCTAAACTCTAATCCCTGACCCTTTAACCACAACCCTCTACCATGACTCTCCAACGATGACCCATAACCCTAAACCGTGACCGCTGAACCCTCACACTGACTCAGCCCCAGGCCTAAAGCCTGGCCTAGTGGGCGCCGAGGGATGACTGAATGAACTCTCAAATAAACCGAGGAATTAAATCTTCCCGACCATGAATTTAGCAATGGTTTCTTAGATTTGACAGTAAAGCATAAGAAATGAAAGAAAAAAAAAAAAGATAAATTGGATTTCCTCAAAATTACAAACCTTTGTGCATCAAAAGAGGCTATCCGGAAAGTAAAAAGACAGCCCACAGAATGGAAGACAATATTGGCACATTATATATCTCATAAGACTCTTTACCTAGAATATACCCAGGACTTTTCCAACTCATCAACAAAAAGACAAACAATACAATTTTTGAAACAGACAAATAACTTGCATGGACTGCTCTCCAGGCAAGACATACAAATGGTCAACAAGGACATGAAAAGATGTCAAATGTCAGGAGTCATGATGA
>NW_021697872.1:0-1164 GCF_005190385.1 Monodon monoceros | reverse complement strand
AGCTTCAGGGCCTAAGTTAGGCACAGCCTCAGGCCTTCACTTAGGGACAGCGACAGGGTTTTCCTAGGGACACTGTCAGGCCCTTGGTTAGAAATAGGTCAGGATATTAGCTCAGGATAGTGTCCGGACTTTAGTTATTGCCGGCAGCAGGTCCTATATTAGGGATATATTCCGGGCCTTAGTTAGAGACAGTGTCAGAGCCTTAGTTAGGACTAATCTGGGCCTTAGTTAGGGAGAGCATTAGGGCTTCTGTGAGGATAAGAGGCAGGAAATTAGCTCGGGAAAGAGTCAGATTAGAGGCCAGGGATAGTGTGAGGAAATGAGCTAGGGATAGCGTGAAGACCTTAGTTATTGGGAGCGTCAGGGCCTTAGTTAGGACCAGTGTCAGGGCCTTCATCAGGAGCAGTGTCATGGCTTGATGTAGGGTCAGGGTCAGAGCCTAAATAAGGTACGGCAACAGGGCCTAAGTGAGGCCTATCTTTAGGGCCTGAGTGAGGGACAGTCTCAGGGCATGACTTAGGAGTAGTATAAGGGCCTCTGTAGAATCAGCCTTAGGGTCTTCGTTAAAGACCTTCTCAGGGCCTCTGATAGGGAGAGCCTCAGGGCCTCCCTTAGGGACAGCGTCAGGGCTTACTTTGGGACAGTTTCAGGACCTTGGTAAGACATGGGTCAGGATATTAGCTCAGGATAATGTCAGGACTTTAGATATTGATGACCGCAGGGCCTTAGAGTTGTGTCAGGGCCTGACTTAGGAAGAGCATCAGAGCCTTTGTTAGGTACAGTGTGGTCTTTTGGACAAGAGCCAAATTTTTAGGTGTGAGGTGATAATCTCATTGTTCTTTTGATGTGCGTTTCCCTGAAGATAAGTGATATTGCTTATCTTTTCGTATGTCTCTTGGCCATCCGTACGTGCTCTTTGGAAAAATGTTCGGTCCCATGTTATAATTGGGTTTTTGGTTTTTGGAGGTTCAGTGGTGTGAGTTCTTCATCTATTTTGGATATGAGCCCCTTTTCAGACATATTGTTTGCAACTATTTTCTCACATTCGGTAGGCTGCCTCTTCATTTTGTGGATGGTTTACTTTGCCATTGAAAAGCTTTAAAGTTGGATGGAGTCCCATTGGTTTATTCTGCTTTTGTTCCTCTTGCTTGGGGAGACAGATCC
>NW_021697871.1:3217-6729 GCF_005190385.1 Monodon monoceros | reverse complement strand
CTCATCTCCTGGTGCTCGGGTTCACCCCTCCAGCGTCTTTACTAACAGTCTCCCCACTTGGAGATGTCAGCACTGTCAACATCCTGTTGCATACTGTTTGGAATTTGTCTAGAGGATGAAGCAGAAGGAGGAGGAACAATGAGAGACAAGTCCTAGGTGTTCGGACAGGCACATGTCACTCTAATTTCCAATCAGGAAGACGAATTGACCAAAGACTAGGGTTGCCCATGGAAACAGAATAGGGCTTGAGGAAATCCCGCTGCTTTGTGGCCAGTTCCCATAAACACAAGTTGAAAAATGGAGCTCAGTGGCACTAAAATTCACGAAACTGCAGAGTTGAAAATATCTATCACTGAAAAATGTCCTGAGGAAAGTCAGAGAAAAGGACGTGTAAGCAACGGAGAATGGCAGGAAAGGGATTGGAAGAGGTAGAAAGGACTCGCCATTAAGCACAAGAAAAGGGGCTGAACATTGCCAACATTGCAGTTGGCCAAAAAGGGTGCATGCGTCTTTTTCTGTATATATTCAAGAAAAGGGCATACACCTTTTTAGCCAACCAAACATGTGGGCACTGGAAATCAATACTACAAAACATATCATTTCGCATCAGTCAGAAGAGCCGTCCTCATAAAGTGTAAACACCAGAAATGCAGGACAGGGCAAGGAGAAAAGGGAGCCCTGTGAGGCTTATACTGGAAATATATATTGCCAACGGTCACTCTGGAGAAGTGTATTGTGTTTACTAAAGCATCTAAAAAATGAGCTACAGAGCACAGGGAACTTCGACTCATGGACGTATATCTTGGGAAAAACAAAAATCGAGAGGACACAGGCACCTCAGTGTATACCGCCTCACTGTTTAAAAGATCCTCGACTAGGGTATAACTTAAATGTCTCTGGAGGGAAAAAATGGATACAGATGTGGTGCTTATGTAGAGTGGAATATGACTCAGCCTGGAAATCAATGAAATATGGCCACTTGTAACAACTCCAGAGGAGTTACATATGATCATTCAAAGTCACAGAATTCAAAAAGAGAAAGACATACTATATCACTAATATATGGAATGTAAACTTGGCTACACATGAACTGAATTACAAAACAGAAGAGGGTCTCAAATATAGAAAACCAACTTATTCTTGCTTAAGGATAAAGGTGAGTTGGGGTGCTGCATAAAACCAGAGATTGAAATTAGCACAGATACTGTTCCATAAGCTAAATATGTAATAGTCAAGACCTACTGCTTGCTCAACAAAATGGACTCAACACCCTATATTCAACACCTAGGAATATACCTGACTAGTAAGAATCTTAAAACCCATGGATTTATATGTCTTCATAAGAGAATCAAGTGTGTGTAAAACGGCATAAACACAGCAGTGAAAATAAGATAAATCTCATTATCAAAATAAATTAAAAAAACAAAACACAATGACAGGGAAATAGAGAGCAATTCTTAAATAATTCATTCAGAGATTGTGATGGAACCAGGATTTACCACATCTACACCTAGAGCTGGGTGAGATATAAGGCTGGACACTTTGGGCAGATAGCATTAGTGAGGTTCAGTGAGCAAACGCAGACCCTTTGAAGTCATACTGCATGGTACCCATTCCATGGGTCCCAACTCTCCAGGTTTAAGGGATTCTTCCTTCAGCTAAAACATGCATGGGAAACCCAGAGTATGGTCCACCGTGTGACTGGGAAACGTTTTTAAATGCATCTCAGTTTTCATCCCATGGTACTCGGTTTCACCATTCTAGACGATTTACTAACACTCTCCCCACCTGGAGAGTCAGTGCCTTTAAACTCCTGTTTGGCACAGTTTGCAATTTCTGCGCAAGATGAACAGGAATAGGGAGAACCAATGAGAGACTAGCTGTAGGTGTCTGCACGGGCAAATGGAACGCTCATTTCCCACCAGGAAGAGGAATTAACCAAAGGCTCTGCATACCGTGCCGGAACCATATTAGGATGTGAAGAAATCCTGCGACTTGGCGGCCAGCTCACAAGAAAGCGGGTTGAAGAAAGGAGCTCAGGGGCACTGTATTTCACAAACATGCAGAGTTATAAATGACAGCTATCGTCCAAGTATATATTTAAGGAAGTCTGCGAAGAGGACTTGAAAGTGGGATAGAATTGCAGGAAAACGATTTCAGTGGGTAGACTGCAATTGCATTTAAAGCATAGGAAAAGAGGCAGAAGGTCGACAATGGTGCACTTGGCCAAAATTGGCATATGCGATTTTTCCTGAAAATAGGAAAAAACGCATACGCCCTTTTTGGCGAACCAAGCAAGCATGTTAAAGAAATCTGCACTACAATGAAGTCTCATTGCCCCCCGGTCAAAAGGGCCATCTGAAAAAAGTGTAAAATCCAGAAAGCACAGGACATGGAGAACAGGGAGCCGTGTTATGCTGATGGGCGGGATGTAAATTGCCAACAGCCACTTTGGAGAAGTGTATATTGTTTCCTGAAACACCTAAAAAACAAAGCAATGGAGCCTACGGCACTTCCACTTATGGTCCTATAGCTTAGGGAAATTAAAATCAAAAACACACAGCCACCCCAATGTTTCCGACGGCTCTGATTACAGGAACCTCGTCTACGGTACAAGTTAAATATCCGAGAAAGCAAAAAATGGATAAAGAAGTTGTGGTACGTACGTACAATGGGATATCACTCAGCAATGAAATCTACATCATCAGGCCTGTAGCGGCATAATGAGTGGATTCAGGTACGATGATTCTACGAGAAATGAGTCACACAGAAAAAGAAACATCATAAGATATCACTAATACACGGAATGGAAACTTGGCTACACATGAACTGAATTACAAAACAGAACAGGGTCTCAAATTTAGAAAACCAACTTATGCTTGCTTATGGGGAAAGGTGAGTTGGGGTGCTGCATAAAACCAGAGATTGAAATTACCACAGATGCCCTTCCATAAGCCAAATATATAATAGAGAAGCCCTACTCCTTGCTCAACGAAATGGACTGAACACCACATATTCAACGCCTGAGAATATACCTGACAAGGAAGAATCTTAAAACCCATGGATTTATATGTCTCCATAAGGAAATCAAGCGTGTGTACAGCGGCCTAAACTCAGTAGTGAAAATCCGATAAATCCCATTATCAAAATAAATTTCAAAAACAAAACACAATGACAGTGAAATAGAGAGCAATTCTTAAATAATTCATTCAGGGCTTCTGATGCATCCTGGATTTACCACATCTACACCAAGAGTTGGGTGAGATATAAGGCTGGACACTTCAGGCTGAGAGCATTGGTGAGGTTCGGTGAGCAAACGCAGACCCTTTGAAGTCATACTGCATGGTATCCATTCCATGGGTGCCAACTCTCCAGGTTGAAGGGATTCTTCTTTCAGCTAAAACATGCCTGGGAAACCAAGAGTATGGTCCACCGTGTGATTGGGAAACGTTTTCAAATGCATCTCAGTTTTCGTCCCCTGGTACTAGGGTTCACCATTCCAGACGCTTTAC
>NW_021697871.1:0-3117 GCF_005190385.1 Monodon monoceros | reverse complement strand
ATTGGGAAACGTTTTCAAATGCATCACAGTTTTCGTCCCCTGGTACTAGGGTTCACCATTCCAGACGCTTTACTAACACTCTCCCCACTTGGAGAGTCAGTGCCTTTAATCTCCTGTTTGGCACAGTTTGCAATTTCTGCGCAAAATGAACAGGAATAGGGAGAACAAATGAGAGACTAGCTGTAGGTGTCTGCACCGGCCAATGGAACGCTCATTTCCCACCAGGAAGAGGAATTAACCAAAGGCTCAGTGTGCCCTGCCGGAAACAGATTAGGGATTGCAGCAATCCTGCGGTTTTGCGGCCAGCTCACAAGAAAGCGAGTTGAAGAAAGGAGCTCAGGGGCACTGTAATTCACAAACCTGCAGAGTTATGAATGACAGCTATCATCCAAAAATGTATTGAAGTAAGTCTTCGAAGAGGACTTGAAGGCGGGGCAGAATTTCAGGAAAACGATTTCAGGGGGTAGACTGCAATTGCACTTAAAGCATAGGAAAAGAGGCAGAATGTCGACAATGATGCACTTGGCCAAAAATGGCGTATGCAATTTTTCCTGAATATATTCAGGGAAAAACGCATACGCACTTTTTGGCCACCAAGCAAGCGTGTAAAGGATATCTGCACTACAATGAAGTCTCACTGCCCCCCGGTCAAAAGGGCCATGTGAAAAAAGTCTGAAATCCAGAAAGGCAGGACAGGTCATGGAGAACAGGGATCCTTTTTATGCTGATGGCGGGATGTAAATTGCCACCAGCCATTCTGGAGAAGTGTATGGTGTTTCCTGAAACACGTAGGAAACAATGCAACACAGCCTATGGCGCTTCCACTTATGGTCCTATAGATTAGGGAAATTAAAATCAAAAACACACGGCCACCCCAAAGTTTGGGACGGCTCTGTTTACAAGAACCTCGTCTACGGTACAGGTTAAATATCCGAGAAAGGAAAAAATGGATAAAGAAGTTGTGGTACGTACGTACAATGGAATATCACTCAGCAATGAAATCTATGTCATCAGGCCCATAGCAGCATAATGAGTGGATTCAGCTACGATGATTCTAAGTGAAATTAGTCACACAGAAAAAGAAACATCATAAGATATCACTAATACACGGAATGTAAACTTGGCTACACATGAACTGAATTACAAAACAGAACAGGGTCTCAAATTTAGAAAACCAACTTATGCTTGCTTAAGGGGAAATGTGAGTTGGGGTGCTGCATAAAATCAGAGATTGAAATTACCACAGATACCCTTCCATAAGCCAAATATATTATAGTCAATGCCTACTCCTTGCTCAAGGAAATGGACTCAACACAGCATATTCAATGCCTAGCAATATACCTGTCTAGTAAGAATCTTAAAACCCATGGATTTATATGTCCCCGTAAGAGAATCAAGCGTGTGTACAGCGGCATAAACGCAGCAGTGAAAATTCGATAAATCCAGTTATCAAAAAATTACAAAAACAAAACACAATGACAGTGAAATAGAGAACAATTCTTAAATAATTCATTCAGGGCTTGTGAAACAACCTGGATTTACCACATCTACACCCAGAGCTTGGTGAGACATAATGCCGGACACTTCAGGTTGATAGCATTGGTGAGGTTCGGTGAGCAAACGCAGACCCTTTGAAGTCATACTGCATGGTACCCATTCCATGGGTCCCAGCTCTCCAGGTTTTAGGGATTGTTCCTTCAGCTAAAACATGCATGGGAAACCCAGAGTATGGTCCACCGTGTGACCGGTAAACATTTTTAAATGCATCTCAGTTTTCGTCCCCTGGTACTCAGTTTCACCATTCCAGAACCTTTACTAACACTCTCCCCACTTGGTGACTCAGTGCCTTTAACCTCCTGTTTGGCACAGTTTGCAATTTCTGCGCAAGATGAACAGGAATAGGGAGAACCAATGATAGACTAGCTGTAGGTATCTGCATGGGCAAATTTAACGATCATTTCCCACCAGGAAGTGTAAATAGCCAAAGGCTCAACATGCCGTGCCGGAACCAGATTAGGGCCTGAAGCAATCCTGCGGTTTTGCGGCCAGCTCACAAGAAAGCGAGTTGAAGAAAGGAGCTCAGGGTCACTGCCATTCACAAATCTGAAGAGTTATAAATGACAGCTATCGTCCAAAAATATATGAAGTAAGGCTGCGAAGAGGACTTGAATGTGGGGCAGAATTCCAGGAGTACGTTTTCAGGAGGTAAACGGGAAGTCCTTTGAAAGCATAGTAAAAAGGCAGAACCTCAACCATGATGCCCTTGGTCAAAAGGGCATATGCGATTTTTCCAGGGACCTCATTAAAGAGGGTAGGAGGCTCCCAGCATGCTTCAGTGGCCAACAGAGGGCCCCCGTCGCCAAGGCGACGTGAGCCAACCAGGCAGGAGTGACCGCACATCAGAGGGCACACCTCACAGAAGGGTAAGGTACCCAGCCAGGATCAGACTCTCACCAGAGTGCCCACATCAGCTAGGGGCTGGGAACCAGGCAGGAGTGTCCTCACACTCGTGGGGCCACATCATCGAAAGTTGAGGTACCCAACACATGTTGTCTCAAACCAGAGGACCCACATCACCATGGGTCTCGGATCGAGTCAGGCAGGAGTAGCCTCACAACACAGGGCCAATAGAATAAAAAAGCTGAGGAATCCTGCAGTGGGAACCTCCCAGCAGGTGGCCCAGAGCACCGAGTCTATGCGATCCAGGCCGCAGTGAACTCACAGCAGAGGGCCCACATCATGAAACTGTGAGCAACCCAGCCGTTGGGACCTCAGAGCAGAAGGCCCACATTCCCATGGGGTTGGGAACATGGCACGAGTGTCCTCACACCACTTAGCACGTATCAGAAAATGTGGGAACCCAGCAGTTAGGGCCTGACGCCAGAGGGCCCTCATCACCGAGGGGAGGAGGCTCCCAGCAGGCTCCAACTGACACAAGAGGGCCGACGTTGCCAAGGCGGGGTGTGCCAGCCAGGCAGGAGTGACCTCACAGCAGAGAGCCCACCTCACAGAAATGTGAGGAACCCAACCAGGATCAGACTCTAACCAGAGGGCTCACATCACCAAGGCGATGGAAACCAGGCAGGAGTGTCCTCACACCAGTGGGGCCACATCAGC
>NW_021697870.1:0-1389 GCF_005190385.1 Monodon monoceros | reverse complement strand
ATGGTGATCCATGAGTGTGTGTGTGTTTGTGTGTATGTGAAAGTATGGGCTTTGCATTGAGTCACTGAGGTGTGTGTCTGTGTGTGTATATCTGGAACTACAGACTGTGCACTGATTCACAATGAGTCGTGTGTGAATGTGTGTACATGATACTATCGGATGTGCATGGAGTCACAATGAGCCGTGTATGTGTGTCTTTGCATCAGTGCGCTGGTATAGGCTGTGCATTGTGTCACAGTGACTGTGCGTATGTGTGTGTGTGTATGCGATGGTATAGGACGTGCTTTGAATCAGAGAGAGCCTTGAATGTGTCTCTGTGGGTGTGTGCTGGCATAGGCATTACATTGAGTCACAGTGAGCCATGTGTATGCTGGTATAGACTGTGCATTGAGTCACAGTGAGCCTTGTGTGTGTGCTAGTACAGGCTGTGCTTTGAGTCAGTGAGCCATGTATATGTGTGTGTGTGTGTGTGCTGGTATATGCAGTGCATTGTGTCCCCATGAGCCTTGTAAGTTTGTGTGTGAGTGTGCTGCTATAGGTGGTTCACTGAGTCACATTCAAGCATGTGTGCATCCGTGTTTGTGTGTTCTTGTATAGGCTGTGCATTCAGTCACAGAGAACCGTGTGTGTATGCTGGTATAGAAGGTGCATTGAGTCACATGGACCATTGTGTGTGTGTGTGTGTGTGTGTGCTGCAATAGGCTGTGCGTGGAGTCACAGAAGGTGGGTCTTTGTGTGTGTATGTACTGGTATAGGTTACGCTTTGGGTCACAGTGACAGGTGTCTGTGAGTGTGTGCTGCTATAGGCTGTGCATTGAATCACAGCAAGCTGTATTTGTGTGTGTATGCGCATTTATGTTTGCGTGTGGGTGTGTGATGGTACAGGCTGAACATTGTGTCACTGAGGTGTGTGTGTGTATGTGTGATGCTACAGGCTGTTCCTTAGGTCAAACTCTGCCCTATGCGTGTGTATATGTGTGTGTGTGTATTGTTACTGGCTGTGCATTGAGTCACAGTGAGCTGAGTGTGTGTGGGGGGCTGGGATAATCTGAGCACTGAGTCACAGACCTGTGATATGTGTGTGTCTGTGTGTATTTGCTGGTATAGACTGTGCATTGGGTCACAGTGAATTGTGTGGTGTGTGTGTGTCTGTGCTGGTATGGACTTGGTTTTATCCACATTGAGCAGAGCGAGTGTGTTTGTGTGTGTGCACTGCTATTGGCTGACCATTGAATAACTGTGAGCTGTGTGTTTGTGTGTGTGTGTGTATGTGCTGTTGTAGGCTCTGTATTGAGTCACAGTGAGCTGTGTGTGTGTGTGTACTTGTGTGCTGGTATAGGCTGCGCATTGAGTTACAGTGAGGTGTGTGTATGTGCAGGTACAGGCTGC
>NW_021697869.1:0-4214 GCF_005190385.1 Monodon monoceros | reverse complement strand
AAGAAGGACACTACATAATGATCAAGGGATCAATCCAAGAAGAAGATGTAACAATTGTAAATATATTTATGCACCCAACATAGGAGCACATCAATACCTAAGGCAAATGTTAACAGCCATAAAAGGGGAAATCGACAGTAACACAATCATAGTAGGGGACTTTAACACCCCACTTTCACCAATGGACAGATCATCCAAAATGAAAATAAATAAGGAAACACAAGCTTTAAATGATACATTAAACCAGATGGACTTAACTGATATTTATAGGACATTCCATCCAAAAACAACAGAATACACTTTCTTCTCAAGTGCTCATGGAACGTTCTCCAGGATAGATCATATCTTGGGTCACAAATCAAGCCTTGGTAAATTTAAGGAAATTGAAATCGTATCAAGTATCTTTTCCGACCACAATGCTATGAGACTAGATATCAATTACAGGAAAAAATCTGTCAAAAATACAAACACATGGAAGCTAAACAGTACAGTACTAAATACCAAGAGATCACAGAAGAAATCAAAGAGGAAATCAAAAAATGTCTAGAAACAAATGACAATGAGAGCACGACTGCCCAAAACCTATGGATGCAGCAAAAGCAGTTCAAAGAGGGACGTTTATAGCAATACAATCCTACCTCAAGAAACAAGAAACATCTCAAATCAACAACCTAACCTTACACCTAAAGCAATTAGCGAAAGAAGAACAAAAAAACCCCCAAAGTTAGCAGAAGGAAAGAAATCATAAATATCAGATCAGAAAAAAATGAAAAATAAATGAAGGAAACAATAGCAAAGATCAAAACTAAAAGCTGGTTCTTTGAGAAGATAAAAGTGATAAACCATTAGCCAGACTCATCAAGAAAAAAAGGGAGAAGACTTAAATCAATAGAATTAGAGGACGAGGGGAAGATGGCGGAAGAGTAAGACGCGGAGATCACCTTCCTCCCCACAGATACACCAGAAATACATCTACAAGTGGAACTACTCCTACAGAACACCTACTGAATGCTGGCAGAAGACCTCAGACCTCCCAAAAGGCAAGAAACTCCCCCACGTACCTGGGTAGGGAAAAAGAAAATAAACAGACAAAAGGATAGGGACGGGACCTGCACCAGTGGGAGGGAGCTGTGAAGGAGGAAAGGTTTCCACACACTAGGAAGCCCCTTCGCGGGCGGAGACTGCGGGTGGCGGCGGGGGAAATCTTCGGAGCCGCGGAGGAGAGCGCAGCCACAGGGATGCGGAAGGAAAAGCGGAGAGATTCCCACCCAGAGGATCGGTGCCGACCGGCACTCACCGGCACTCACCAGCCCGAGAGGCTTGTCTGCTCACCCGCCGGGGCAGGCGGGGCTGGGAGCTGAGGCTCGGTCAGAGCGCAGGGAGAGGAATGGGGTTGGCGGCGGCGTGAACACAGCCTGAAGGGGGTTAGTGCACCACGGCTAGCCGGGAGGGAGTCCGGGGAAAAGTCTGGACCTGCCGAAGAGGCAAGAGACTTTTTCTTCCCTCTTTGTTTCCTGGTGCTCGAGAAGAGGGGATTATGAGCGCTGCTTAAAGGAGCTCCAGAGACAGACATGAGACGCGGCTAAAAGCGCGGACCCCAGAGATGTGCATGAGACGCTAAGGCTGCTGCTGCCGCCACCAAGAAGCCTGTGTGCGAGCACAGGTCACTATCCACATCCCCCTTCCAGGGAGCCTGTGCAGCCCGCCACTGCCAGCGTCCCAGGATCCAGGGACAACTTCCTCGGGAGAAGCACGGTGCGCCTCAGGCTGATGCAACGTCACGCCGGCCTCTGCCGCCCCGCACTCCGTGCCCCTCCCTCCCCCACGGCCTGAGTGAGCCAGAGTCCCCAAGTAGCTGCTCCTTTAACCCCATCCTGTCAGAGCGAAGAACAGATGCCCTCCGGCGACCTACACGCAGAGGTGGGGCCAAATCTAAAGCTGAGCCCCTGGGAGCTGTGAGAACAAAGAAGAGAAAGGGAAATCTCTCCCAGCAGCCTCAGAAGCAGCGGATTAAAGCTCCACAATCAACTTGATGTACCTGCATCTGTGGAATACATGAATAAACAACGAATCATCCCAAATTGAGGAGGTGGACTTTGAGAGCAAGATTTATGATTTTTTCCCCTTTTCCTCTTTTTGTGAGTGTGTATGCATATGCTTCTGTGTGAGATTTTCTCTGTATAGCTTTGCTTCCACCATTTGTCCTAGGGTTCTATCCGTCCGTTTTTCTGTTTGTTCATTTTTTTCTTAATTATTTTTTATTTTAATAACTTTATTATATTTTATCTTACTTTATTTTACTTTATCTTCTTCTTTTTTTTCCTTCCTTCCTTCCTTCCTCCCTTCCTTTGTCCCTCCCTCCCTCCCTCCCTCTCCTTCCTTCCTTCCTTTCTTTCTTTCTTTCTTTCTTTCTACTTCTACTAATTCTTTTTTTCTACTTTTTATTCTGAGCCGTGTGGATGAAAGGCTCTTGGTGCTGCAGCCAGGAGTCAGTGCTGTGCCTCTGAGGTGGGAGAGCCAACTTCAGGACACTGGTCCACAGGAGACCTCCCAGCTCCACGTAATATCAAACGGCGAAAATCTCCCATCTCAACACCAGCACCCAGCTTCATTCAACGACCAGCAAGCTACAATGCTGGACACCCTATGCCAAACAACTAGCAAGACAGGAACACAACCCCACCCATCAGCAGCAAAGAGGCTGCCTAAAATCATAATAAGGCCACACACACCCCAAAACACACCACCAGACGTGGACCTGCCCACCAGAAAGACAAGATCCAGCCTCATCCACCAGAACACAGGCACTAGTCCCCTCCAACAGGAAGCCTACACAACCCACTGAACCAACCTTAGCCACTGGGGACAGACACCAAAAACAACGGGAACTATGAACCTGCAGCCTGCAAAAAGGAGACACCAAACACAGTAAGATAAGCAAAATGAGAAGACAGAAAAACACACAGCACATGAAGGAGCAAGATAAAAACCCACCAGACCTAACAAATGAAGAGGAAATAGGCAGTCTACCTGAAAAAGAATTCAGAATACTGATAGTAAAGATGATCCAAAATCTTGGAAATAGAATAGACAAAGTGCAAGAAACATTTAACAAGGACCTAGAAGAACTAAAGATGAAACAAACAATGATGAACAACACAATAAATTAAATTAAAAATACTCCAGATGGGATCACTAGCAGAATAACTGAGGCAGAAGAACGGATAGGTGACCTGGAAGATAAAATAATGGAAATAACTACTGCAGAGCAGAATAAAGAAAAAAGAATGAAAAGAACTGAGGACAGTCTCAGAGACCTCTGGGACAACATTAAACGCACCAACATTCGAATTACAGGGGTCCCAGAAGAAGAAGAGAAAAAGAAAGGGACTGAGAAAATATTTGAAGAAGATTATAGTTGAAAACTTTCCTAATATGGGAAAGGAAATAGTTAATCAAGTCCAGGAAGCACAGAGAGTCCCATACAGGATAAATCCAAGGAGAAATACGCCGACACATATTAATCAAACTGTCAACAATTAAATACAAAGAAAACATATTAAAAGCAGCAAGGGAAAAACAACAAATAACACACAAGGGAATCCCCATAAGGTTAACAGCTGATCTTTCAGCAGAAACTCTGCAAGCCAGAAGGGACTGGCAGGACATATTTAAAGTGATGAAGGAGAAAAACCTGCAACCAAGATTACTCTACCCAACAAGGATCTCATTCAGATATGATGGAGTAATTAAAACCTTTACAGACAAGCAAAAGCTGAGAGAGTTCAGCACCACCAAACCAGCTCTACAACAACTGCTAAAAGAACTTCTCCAGGCAAGGAACACAAGAGAAGGAAAAGACCTACAATAACGAACCCAAAGCAATTAAGAAAATGGGAATAGGAACATACATATCAATAATTACCTTAAATGTAAATGGACTAAATGCTCCCACCAAAAGACACAGATTGGCTGAATGGATACAAAAGCAAGACCCATAGATATGCTGTCTAAAAGAGACCCACTTCAGACCTAGAGACACATACGGACTGAAAGTAAGGGGATGGAAAAAGATATTCCATGCAGATGGAAATGAAAAGAAAGCTGGAGTAGCAATTCTCCTATCAGACAAAAGAGACTTTAAAATAAAGACTATTAGAAGAGACAAAGAAGGACACTACATAATGATCAAGGGATCAATCCAAGAAGAAGAT
>NW_021697868.1:0-2237 GCF_005190385.1 Monodon monoceros | reverse complement strand
GTACACTCTTTGACATCAGTCTTAGCAATACTTTTTGGACCTGTCTCTTCAAGCAAGGGAAACAAAGGCAAAATAAAGCAATGGGACTCCATCAAACTGAAAAGTTTTTCAATGGCAAAGGAAACCATCCACAAAACAAAAAAGGCAGCCTACTGAATGTGAGAAATATTTACAAACAATATATCTGGTAAGTGGTTCATACACAAAATAGACCAAGAACTCACTTACACAAGTTAGCCTCCAAAAAAACAAAAACCCAAATAAAAAATTGGCAGAAGACCAAACATGTTTCCAAAGAATATATACAGTTGACCAAAAGACACACGAAAAGATGGTCAGCATCACTCATCATCAGGGAAATGCACATCCAAACCACAGTGAGATTATCAGCTCACACCTCAAAGAATGGCTACCATCTAAAAGACAACAAATAACAAGTATTGCTCAGGATGTGGAGAAAGGGGAACCCTCATGCACTTTTGTTGGGAATGTTCATTGGTACAACCACTATGGAAAACAGTATGGAGGTTCCTCAAGTAATTAAAAATAGACCTACCATATGATGCAGGAATTACACTTGGGGGTATCTTTCTGAAGGAAACCAAAACACAAATTCAGAAAGATATATGTACCCTTATGTTCATGGCAGCTTTATTGGCAATAGTCAAGATGTGGAAGCCACCAAAGTGTCCATCGATAAACAATTGGATAAAGAAGTTTTCATATATATGTATGAAAACTGGACACACACACACACAGTGGAATATTACTCAGCCATAAAAAAGAATGAAATCATATGACAACATGAATAGACCTAGAGGGCATTATGCTAAGTGAGATGTAGCAGACAGAGAAAGACAATTACCTTACGATATCACTTATATGTAGAATCTACAAAACAAAACAAATGAACAAACACAACAAAACAGAAATGGACTCATAGATGCCAAGAACACGCTGGTGGCTGCCAGATGGGAGGGAGTGGAGGGATGAGTGCAATAGTTGAGAAAGATTGAGAAGTTCCAAATTCCAGTTATAAAACAAATGTCCCGGGGTGTGATTTACAGCATAGGGAATAGAGTCCATAATACTGTAATAACATTGTATGGTGACAAATTGTAACTAGACTCATCTTGGTGATCATTTTGTAGAGCATAAAAATATCAAGTTACTATGTTGTGTTCCACAAAACTAATATATAATATTGCCTGTCAAGTATACACCAATTTTAAAAAAGAAGAAAAAATACTATCTTAAAAAGAGGAGGGGGAGCTTCCCTGGTGGCGCAGTGGATAAGACTCTGTGCTCCCAATGCAGGGGGCCGGGGTTTGATCCCTGGTCAGGGAACTAGAACCCACATGCATGCCACAACTAAGAGTTTGCATGCCACAACTAAGAAGGCCACATGCTGCAACTAAGTAGCCCACATGCTACAACTAAGGAGCCCACGTGCTGCAACTAAGGAGCCCACCTGCTACAACTAAGACCCAATGCAACCAAATATATAAGTAAATATTTTTTTTAAAAAAAGAGGGACTTCCCTGGTGGTCCAGTGGTTAGGACTCTGTGCTTTCACTGCTGAGGGCGCAGGTTCAATCCCTGGTCAGGGAACTAAGATCCGGCAAGCTGCACGCTGCAGGCAAAAAAAAAATTTTTAATTAAAAATGTGTAAAAAAGAGTGTGATGAGATAAAGAGCGGGCGTCAGATGAAACTTTGAAAGGATGCTGATTGAAAGGCCAAGTGCCTCCTGAAGTTTGACTCTCAAGTGGTCCAGACAAACTGAGGACTTGAAGAGGAGGAGTCATGTGACGCTACTGGAATATTCATTTGTTTCTTTGTTTAAATGGGGTTTATTATTTTTTTAAAGAAGTTTTGAGTTCGCAGCAAAATTGCGCAGAGTACAGAGAGGTGCCACATGCCCCTGCTCTGCTGTTACTGCTCTCTCCATCCACCCCCTCCCCGCCACCCACACAGGTGCTCAGAGTTTCCCTCTCCCCAGCTATCCTATCAACATTCTGTGTGTTGGTCACTATCGCTGAATCTACATGGACACATCATGGTCGTCAGAGTCCAGAGTTTACACTAGGGTTCACTCCTGGTGTTGTACATTCTATGGGTTTTGACAAATGTATCTCGCCATGAATGTATCACAATGAATAGTTTCACTGCCTTGAAAGTCCTCTGTGCTCGACCTGTTTATCATACCCCACCCCTTAACCCCGCCACAAACCCCTAG
>NW_021697867.1:0-7384 GCF_005190385.1 Monodon monoceros | reverse complement strand
TCAGTATTCAGAGAAAAAGCCTTGGCTTTACATGAAAATATTGGCCAGTAAACATGCATGCACAGGTTTTCAATTAACATGTAATATTTTACATGTGTAGTGTTTTGGTTTGTTTTACTGGTTACTTATTTGAATCAGCTTCTAGATATTAACCTTCCAATCAGTGGGACAAATCATATTGGCTAAGAGGGCTCTTATGTAGAGTGAAATGACGTCAATAGATAGAGTATCAAGTAATAGATAGTAGTATCAAGGAAAATCATATTTAACAAATACTCATGTAACATTTGTGGTACACATTGTTTTGTTCTAAATCCTTTAAACTTATTCATTTAATTTAATCCTTGTACTTACAACTAGCACTTATAAGGAAGGTACTAGTATTACTACTTTCATTAAAGATGAAACTGAGGCACAAAGTGGTCAAGTAACTTGGCCAACATCACACATCTATCAAGTGATGGAATTAGGATTCAAACCTGGCACTCCTAGCAACAGATTTCTGGGCTCTTTTCCCTATTCTTACACTATTTCTCAAGGTTTTTGAGATGAAATGAATTAGTTCTAAAATGCTTTCCATCTCCCATTGCATTCAGAATGCAGTGGAATGCTATGGTACTTAATTCCTATTTTTCATAGTTTCCTTGGCAAAGGTTCTAAACATTTCAGCTTTGATGACTCTCAAAGTTAGGTAACAACTGGAAGTGGGTAATATTTCTTAACTGAATTTAAAATGAGCCATAATTTATATGTAATGACAAAACTGATATTAATGTTCACTTATAGTAGTTTATATATTCTTTTACAAAACAGAAACTAAAATTAGATTCTAAGCTATCCAAAGTTTACATTTCAAACAAATATAGGTAAATGGATTAAAAAGCATTAGAGGAAAAATCTGATAACACTGAACTACTCTAAACCTGAGTATTTAGTTTCCTAAATTTTAAAAATAAAAATTGAAAATGGTTTTGCTCATCTCTTTTTTCCTTTGTAATATGATATTTTAACTGTCCATTTAATGTGAACGCCAGTAGCTTTAATATGTTGTAATTATTCCATCCCCTGTTTACTAATTTTATTTCCAAGGTAATTTTGGAAGATGAGGGGGTGTGGACAATTTTGTCTCTCCTAATTTCAATGATAATGCCACATTTCTTTAAGTAGAATATTTTGACATGTAAAACTATTTTCAAGACTAATTAGATGAATTTTTTCAATGAATAATTGAAATGTTAAGAGCAGTATTGGTACCCATGTGCTCTAACTATAAACTTCAGAAGGAAATGGCCTATCTAGAGCTCACATAGCTGTGGATGGTGACTATGGCCATGAATGAATTTCCTTCTCCATTCTCTCCACAACTTCTTCATACTATTTTATTTGCATCTGGAATTGCAGGTCTTCTCTATCTGTTTCACAGCTTAGAGTGTTTCACACAGAAGGTTACAGTTTTGTTTTTTAAATAAGCAAATGTTTCTATAGAAACTACAAGGAAGGATACAACAGTGGCCTTGAAGTCTCATAAATGTTAAAATATAAAAACATGCATTGAAGCCAATGCCACTTAGCTTATACAGTTTGCTATTGCTTCCTCATGATAGTGCTGGCTTTTATGTTAGTCTCAAGAGAGCTTTCAGTTGTCTTCAGTCTCCTTTCATGATGCTTCTGTCCCTGTGATTGTAAATGAATGGAAAGAATTCTTAAAGAGAACAAAGTATTTATCAGTATTCTCATTGCTACAGTCTCTTGTCAATAGCTTTAGCATTGAAGTTATTCTGACCCAATTTTCTCATATCAGTGAAGAACATTTTAAATCTAAATAGTGTAGTGTTTCTGTAGTACTAATAACTGGGCAAAATTAGGAAAAATAAACAGCAGCTTTATGCACATGGTTGTTTTCAGTTTTTCTTTAAATTAGTATCTTGTCACTTTATTTTTATTTACTGGTAATTCTTATCAGAACATTAGAAATTTTACACATACTCCATGTTTAGAGATAACTTCTAATGTATGACTCAGATATATACACACACACACAACACACACATACATATACGTGTATGTATATATATGAAAGTTGAATTTAAAAAAATTTCGTGTTAATATTGCTGAGATCTTGTCTTTGAAACAATAAAATCAGATTAGGACATGGGTCATGGCAGAACATTAAGGTTAAATTCAGGGCACATCTTCATGTAGCGGCCATACGGCCCAGGTTAGGAATGGTTGCTCCATTGACAGTCACTGGTTTGCAGACTCCCACCAGTTCAGGGGTGACTTTGGATAATCAAAGTGCTCACAGTGAAATCAGAGGCCTCTTTGGTGAGAGTATGGTCCTTAAGTGTGGTGGGTCCAGAGATGTGCCTGGCCTGACACTCTCTGATGGACTGATGGAAAAGAAGCACTCGTAGATTCACTGACTTTTAGAGCAACACTGTTCATTGAACCTAGGTGGTTTAATCCATTCCTCTGTAGTACAAGGAGATGGAAACTTAGCGGGATATGGTACTTGACTGAAGGAGTTAAGAGAAAGTACAGACTTAATTCTCCCTATACCCGGCCAGTTGCTTCTATCTACAGCTCCTCCCTCTCTTCTAAACTCCTGTTCTGTATGTTCTATTCATCCTCTCACCTCTTTTCTCAACTTCTCTATCCTTTTTAGTCTGGCTTCTTCCACCTTTTCCTACACATATGGTCTTTCTCTTCATATCCTTTCCTTCTTTTTTCATCCCTTGCCTTTTTCTATATAATCTTCTACTTCCACTCTTTTTGTCTCCCTCCCCATTTTCTTTATTTTTAATTTTTTAGTTGACTCTGAAATTTAGTCTGTTTCAATTGACTTGATGTCTTTAATTTACTTAAAGGCGAAGCCATATCCTGGTTTTCCCTTAACACTATGAGGCAGTAGTATAAACAGAGGCCATTATACCATATGGCTAAACACTAAATACTTAAATGTTATAACTCAAACTAAAAAAACTCTTAAATAAAAATGCTCTTTCCTTGTGATCTGACAAATACATGTTTAAAGTTATGAGGAAGGAAGGTTTGAATTTAATGTTCTTAGACTCCTGAGAATCCTGTGGCAAAATGTGATGACTGAGGAAGAATTGGTCCCCAGCCCCTGACCCTTGATCCTTGGTCTACACTTTTAAGCACAATCCGTAGCCACCATAAACATCTGTTCCTCACTTACTCCCTGGGCCTATGGTCATGCACTGGAAGCACAGTCTTCCCTGAAGGTAATGGACCTGAAGAAGACGGCTGCCCAATCACTGGAAGCAGATCTGGGGCCACCTGAGCAGGGAATTCTGAGATTCTAGAGCTCAGGGTAGCTAGAATTTGATCTAGAAAGGAAGTCATAGACCCTGAGTGGACACATCTGCCTGTGTTGATTTAAGATCTAAAGACCTTGGAAATGAAAATGACTAAAGTCTAGACCCTAAACTTTAGGTATGCCAAACTATAGAAAGTGCTGGTGTAGGACAGATAAGTATTCTTGAACAAACCTGCTCAAATGCCTTCAGTCTGTAATCTAATAATAAGAGTCGCTAAGAAAACTTAAGACTGAAGCAGTTGTTATAAGATCTTTGGCAGTATCAGCTAGGTGTTCGCCTAACCTGGGTTCTAAAAGGTGTTGCTATTTAATGGGTGTGACCTTGAGGCTATGAGGTACTCACTACAGCAAATTATTTCCATGGTATGGTTGAAAATATGTTCCAAACTTTCAAGCTTAAAGAGGCATAAAAAGAAGTAAAAAGTTGTCAGAATGAAGAGTCTTCAGTTAAGGAGACAGTGTCTGGGAGGTATGTTTTAAAGCAAAAGTTAATTTAAGAACATATTCTGAACAAAGGAATACATGATAGAACCTTGAACAAACTGAGCAAATTTCAAGTGCTAACTCTCTGCCATCTATTCCATTTTAAAGATTATGACCATGTACTACTGTGAGAAGCTTGTAAAGCTGTGTGTGTGTTATGAGCCCCAAATGGTGTGTATATGCATACACCATTTGAGCAGTATTTTGAGCAAAAGTATATTTGGATATTTTTTGACAGAGGATCATTAGAATTTCTGTGTTTGATTCTTAGTGAGACAAATATAAATTCTGAACTAAAACACAAGTCAGAAAACTGGAAAGAAAGTAGAGAATGTTGGTTAAGAATTTAGTCAGAATTAATTCAGTTTTCTTATATTTTCTTAGTAGCCACAGTTCTTTTGGTTATATCTTGCAAAGAGAATCCTGCTATGTAGCATAATATAAATAAAATATTATACCAGAAAGCAAAATAATTCTACTCTTTGCTTGAAACATCGTTATTGGTAATATTACATTTGTAGATGGAAACTTTTTTTAATTAATATTTTGATCATGGTTACTATGTGCTTACAAACCTTAATTCCTCTCCATCTTTTATTTCTTCTTTCCTATCTTTAATCAAATGTTGATCATACTGTGTATGTATTGTTCTCATTTATTTAAGATAATAATATAGTTTCTCATATTGTTTTAGAAAATAATAATCCATTGGAGGGAACACTCCCAAATTCATTCTCTGAGGCCACCATTACCCTCATGGCAAAACCAGACAAAGACATTACAAAAAAAGAAAATTACAGGCCAATATCTCTGATGGATATAGATGTAAAAATCCTCAACCAAATATTAGCCAACCAAATTCAGTAATACATAAAAAGGATCATAAAACCTAATAATCTGTAATATAATTGTACTATAATTAATGCAACTATTCACCTATTATTGGATAAGTTTGCCTGCATTGTTTTGTTATTATAGGTAATCTTTTGTGGAACATTTTTTTAAATTTTTATTTATTTATTTATTTGCGGTACGTGGGCCTCTCACTGTTGTGGCCTCTCCCGTTGCGGAGCACAGGCTCTGGACGCGCAGGCTCAGCGGCCATGGCTCACGGGCCCAGCCGCTTTTGTGGAACATTTTTAAACTTGATATTTGTTTCTCTTTCTAGTTCTTCTGGGATATATTTCCAGGCATAAAGTTTGGGTCAAAGTATTAATATTTTAAACCCCATATTGAAAAGACCTTACTGAATGGTGATACATTTTAAAACCTTTATGGAAGAGCACTAGCATGTTTCTTTTTTGTGTGTGTGTGTGTGTGGTACACGGGCCTCTCACTGTTGTGGCCTCTGCCATTGCGGAGCACAGGCTCTGACGCGCAGGCCCAGCGGCCGTGGCTCACGGGCCCAGCCGCTCTGCGGCATGTGGGATCTTCCCGGACCGGGGCACGAACCCGTGTCCCCTGCATCGGCAGGCGGACTCTCAACCACTGCACCACCAGGGAAGCCCTAGCATGTTTTTTAATCTCACTCTTGCTAATAGTGTGCATTAAAAGAAATCTTTACCAGTCTGCTGGGTAAATTTGGTATCCCATTGTTTTAATTGATTTCTCTTATATTAACTTATTCATATATAATATATGAATATAATTCATATATTAATTTACTAAGTTATGAAAATATTTTGTAAGGATATCCAATGTAGAGTCTGTGTTTGGAAATGAATATGTTGGCATAGATCAAGATAATTAAATCCCCTTCCTGATATAAAAATAGAAATAATGTGGCACAGATGTTAATTGCAGGATCTACCCTAAGACATGATAAATTTGTAATTAATTTAATAATCAGTCCCACGATGATATTTTTAAAGGAGTCTATGTTTAAGTTTGCCAAGGCATGAATCTTTCTGCAAATCAACATACTCACCTTTTGAAGGCTGAGCTTCAAGAAGCTTTAAAACATCTGAATCGTTGAAGCTAGAAAATAGAAAATGCGTGACAACTAGGTTGACAGGTATCAGATTGCCTTATGAAAGTCCCAATATATTGTTCCAAACTACTGCAAGGAAGTAGTATATCCAATTCCTTCAACAAGGTCATAGTAGTTGCTAAGAGGGTGGGAGAGAGGGGACAGTGAAAAGAAATGGAGTTAAACATGTACATAAATCAGAGTTTAATGATTCCAAGGTCATAATTTTAAACTTATAGGTATTTGCTTTTAGTACTGAACAGAAGTATATGTGTGTGCTTAGGGATGGGGAGGGGGTGCAGGTTGTTAAGAGGCCGAGAGCATGATTAATGTCCCTGTCTAGTGGGCACGCCACCCCTTCAAAATAGCTGGTGCTGTTACTACACTATGATTAACCTGTAAGGCAACAGAAAAATAGACCTGCACCACATTGCACTCTATTATTCCCTGATGTCATTTTTCAGGAAGTGCCATAGGAAAAGTGACACTTCATCATGTGTGGATGGGTGGGTGGGAAAGAGTTAGTGTGGGAGATGGAAGAAGGTATAGTTTTCTGAATCTCGATGCTATTCATGATGTCTCTATTTTGTCTGTTTTATTATTGGATTTTGTCTCTGCTTTCATATATAATATGAAGCATTTCTCTGAAAATGAGGAGTGGGCTTTAGCTTATTTTAAACAGAAGATATAATTCTGATGCTAAAAGAAATACCATATTTGTAGGCCTAGTAGCTTCCTAAAAAACATGTGTTAGACTTGTTTATGTTTGTGAAAAATATTTCAGAGAAAGGAAATAATGGAAAGGAACAAATGTATGATGGTATCAGGAAAGGAGTTTAAGCCTTCACTTCCTTAAAAATATTAATCATCATCATCAATTAGGTTTAATTGAGCACAAACTATGTGCAGAACACTCTGCCATGCATTAAGAACAGATAAAGCTATGATACAATCCGTGGTGCTCAAGGGATTCATATCTCTTTAGAGCATCCAGGCATGAGCATAAACAAATAAATGGCAATAAAAAGAAGCCAAGGCTCAGAGCCAAGTGATTTCTGTAGATAGAAAGGATATCTGAGCCATAGCAAACAGAGTGATTCATTTAAATTTTTCATTATTTTTATTTTCTTAGAATTTACATATATATTTAAAAACTTTTAACATTACCATAGACTCTTGGACACTTTATGAAATACAGAGGCACACACCATAGATAAAGTAAATCTCAGGAGTACTATGGGTGAAAAATAAAATCTGAAACTATACCTGTCAGATGATAAATCAGAGAAAAAATTCAGCAGAGAGCAAGTCTTACAAGTCTACAAACCCCTGTGCCTTTCTGGAGGTCAAAGTGACAGCACCAGGAGTACAGTTATTCTATAGTAATATTTAGGGTCAGTTTCTGGAGCCATCCATTTATAAAGGCATCTATAAATAACATCCTTTAAATCCAGAATCCAAACTTCTGGAAATACCACCTACCCAGGACATACAGTCATAAGCCCATCCATCTAAATTCCTCTAATTCTTTCCTTCCTTCCTTCTTTCCTTCCTTCCTTCCTTCCTTCCTTCCTTCCTTCCTTCCTTCCTTC
>NW_021697866.1:0-1087 GCF_005190385.1 Monodon monoceros | reverse complement strand
GTTAGGGTTAGGGTTAGGGGATGGGGAGGGTTTAGGGTACAGGTTAGTGTACGACAAAGGTTTAGGGTGAGCCTACGTGTTAGAGTATGGGTTAGTGTTAGCATACGGTTTAGGATTAGGGGACGGGTTAGGGTAAGGCTTTGGGTAAGTGTTAGGGTTAGGGTTAGGGTTAGGGTTAGGGGACAGGGACAGTTTAGGGTACAGCTTAGGGTACGACAACGGTTTAGGTTTTGCGTACGTGTTAGGGTACGGGTTAGTGTTAGCGTACGGGTTAGGATTAGGGGACGGGTTAGGATAAGGCTTCGGTTAAGGGTTAGGGTTAGGGTTAGAGTTAGGGGACGGGGTCGTTTGAGGGTACAGGTTAGCGTACGAGAGTGGTTTAGGGTGAGCGTATGTGTTAGGGTACGGGTTAATTTTAACGTAGGGGTTAGGATTAGGGGACGGGTTAGCGTAAGGCTTTGGCTAAGGGTTAGGTTTAGGGTTAGGGTTAGCTTTATGGTTAGGGGATGGGGACGGTTTAGGGTACAGGTTAGGTTACGACAACGTTTTAGGGTTAGCGTACGTGTTAGGGTACGGGTTAGTGATAGCGTACGGGTTAGGATTAGGGGACGGGTTAGGGTAAGGCTTCGGGTAAGGTTTAGGTTTAGGGAAAAGTTTAGGGTTAGGGTTAGGGGATGGGGACGGTTTAGGGTACAGGTTAGTTTACGAGAACGGTTTAGGGTGAGCGTACGTGTTAGGGTACGGGTTAGTGTTAGCGTACGGGTTAGCATTAGGGGAGGGGTTAGGGTAAGGCTTCGGTTATGGTTTAGGGTTAGGGTTAGGGGACGGGGATGGGGACGGTTTAGGGTACAGTTTAGTGTACGACAACGGTATAGGGTGAGCGTACGTGTTAGGGTACGGGTTAGTGTTAGCGTACGGGTTAGGATTAGGGGACTGGTTAGGGTAAGGCTTTGGGTAAGGTTTAGGGTTAGGGTTAGGTTTAGGGTTAGGGGACGGGGACGGGGACAGTTTAGGGTACAGGTTAGGGTACAACAATGGTTTAGGGTGAGCGAACGTGTTAGGGTACGGGTTAGTGTTAGCGTACGGG
>NW_021697865.1:0-5641 GCF_005190385.1 Monodon monoceros | reverse complement strand
GTGTAATGTTCAGAATTCCCAGGTGAAGGGGAGGAAGGAGGAGGAGGAGGAGGAGGAGAAGAAAGAAGAAGAAGAAGAAAAAGAATGGCTGCAAGTTTGAAGGGGAGACTGGGAGAAAGAGACACACTGACTGGGAAAGAAAAGACACAATAACTTAAAATGGGAAACCCAAGTTAGTATTCAAAAGATACAGTAATGGCAGGCCATTTAAGGGATCAAAGCCCCTTAATGACATTAGTAGGGCCTGAAGACTCAGCACCACCCCGGCTGGTCATGGTGATCCTAACGCATCCAAAACATCTGGACCATGTTCAGAATTCCCAAGTGAAGGTATCAAAGAGGAGAGAAATACTTCATTAAAAATTGCCATCAAACAATTAACACAAACAAAATGTTGACATGCATACAATTTTCCTCTACATGGAAAGCTTCTTTAACTGGACCATATCATTTCCTTATAATGTCAGCACATTTATTGGTGATTATCCTGAAGAATCTTTGCAATGCACCACAGTGCATGTAAGGCAACAGCATGCAAATTAAGACAGTCAGAAAAGATACAGAGATAGGTTTTACAGTTTGCTCTCTAGGCAAGGTTAATGGAGAGGCTGAATGTGATTAAGAAGGTCATAAATGATGACTTTAGATACAAAAGCCCTGAAGTGATGAGAACATTATCAAAGCTCTGAAGTCATAATCAAAATCCTTCTTATATATAAAGAGATGCTATCTCTAAAACTTAAATCCCCGGACCTGTTTGCTTATGATTTCTTGAGATTGCAGAACCAACACCTAGGTTCTCAAGGGATGCTTGAAAGTCTCTGGAAGACAGCAATCTTCCACAAAATCCAGTTCCATGCTGTTTCAGTGTGAAGGAATCCCACGTGGGGTGCTTGCTGTTATACCAGCACCTTTAAAGGTAGGTGAGCAAATGAAACAGCCAGAAGAGTTCTGGGGTGCGGACTTGGCTGAACGAATCTTCTTACTTCACACTTCAAGCTGGCTGAGAAGCAGGAAGCAATACGGTGCTTGTTTTGTGCCACCAGGGCCAGGAAGCTCAACAAATTCTAATATGTATACACATTTAGCTGAGTCCACAGTGTAAATGCTCTCTATTTCCTCCTAGAGGCGCAGAATATTGATTCGACTGCTATCCCTGGGCAGAGAGACAGAATTAAGATTTCATCTATTTGCCTTTGTACAGAAATCCTTTCCATGCAATGGGGCATGAAGGAATCACCTACACAAGCAGGGCCTGGTTGTATTTATCTTTCCGTCTCAGATATTTGTATTTTCCCTATACACATATGTGTTCCCTAAACACATATCCTATATATCTGTATATATATATCATAGCTTCCCTCATGACTACATTGAACTGAAAGAAGCTGGAATGAGGTGATGGAAGATCCCCTTACAGAAATCCCTACTGTCAACAGCATCTCTTACTGAGTCATTTACTCCTCTAACTGCCTAGAAAATGGCCTCTTCCAGTGAACAAAATGGCATCTCAAGTTGCTTGGGAAATCTAATGCACCTCCTTCTACCAGGCAATTTGTTCTATTTCCATATGCAGCATTCGGCCTTATTATCCTTAATTCCACACCCACACGGGTTGTTACCCAGGCAACAATATTCCTGGATCACAGATTGGTCAAGCCAAAATTTCCATCCATCTCTGTGAATCAAATGGGTGGTTAATATGATCAAATATACCGAAAGTGATTTTCAAACAGTTATAAAAGGAAGTTTGTAAAAAGCAGCTAGAATCTCAGTGGTCAAAAGCAAGGTTGATGTGCGTGGGGAAGTGTTTAGGCAGTTGCAAGGCATAAGGAGAAGGTCTCTACAGGTCAGCTTAGTCTCCCCAATTCAAGTAGCAACTGAGAAGGTGCTGGAGGTTGTCTGGGGACTTTGTTCTGTTCCTTAGAGGAAAATGCATGATGTCCTATCCATTTGGGACCTCCCAGAAGCAGATCCTGAGTCAAGGATTTGGGTATGAGTAGATTTTGGGGGAGAGGATTCCAGGTAGGCAGAAAAGGGAAAGGAGCCAACAAAAGATTAATGAACCAGTTATTGCTATGGGAAACTGGGGCACAATCCCACTGGAAACCCTCTAGAAAGAGTATGGAACACAATTCAGAATCGTCTGAATGACGGCAAGGAAGCTGAGGTATTTATCCCGTCTTAGTTGAGGGTCGCTCCCATGCACGAACTCCCAGGCATTTTCAGGAATTTTCCTAACTTCTCTGTGCTTCAGTCTCCTCATCTGTAAAATATGGTTAATACTAATTCCTACACTGGGATTGTTGTGAGAATTAAATGAGATGGTCTTTATAATGTGCTTAATATAATGCCTAGCGCATCCAAAGCAGTCACTAAATGGGGAGTTGGACGAAGAGGAGGGCTTGAGTGGGTTTGTAGACTAAGGGTATGAAGACTGCGTAAAGTGAGATGTTTAATGATAAACTTGGAAAATGACATCCTCAAGGGAGAGAAAGGGGATGGAGTCAGGAAGCAATAGCATTATGTTCACTAGGGAATTCTGTTTAAAACTAATAGTAATTTATCCTACTGTATTTTTTTTAAAAAAGATGTTGTTCTGTGCGAGGGCTTCCTCTAGTTGTGGCAAGCAGGGGCCACTCTTCATCGCGGTGCGCGGGCCTCTCACTATCACAGCCTCTCTTGTTGCGGAGCACAGGCTCCAGATGCGCAGGCTCAGTAGTTGTGGCTCACGGGCCTAGTTGCTCCGCGGCATGTGGGATCTTCCCAGACCAGGGCTCGAACCCGTGTCCCCTGCATTAGCAGGCAGATTCTCAACCACTGTGCCACCAGGGAAGCCCCAATCCTTTATAATTAGCTGTTTATGGGACTTCCCTGGTGGTCCAGTGGTTGGGACTCCACTTCCACTTCAGGGGGCGCGGGTTCCATCCCTGGCCAGGGAACTAAGATCTCGCATGCCACGTGGTGCGGCAAAAAAACCCCAGCTGTTTATGGGTCTAAATTTCCCCACGAGGCTCAACTCCTCCATGAACCTATACTTGTTGAGTTCAACCTACATGTCAGACACTGTTCTAGGCACTAAAGTCATGAACCAAGTGCCCTCACAAAGCTTATGGTGGAGTTGGAGGGAGACAGGCATAAATAAAGACATACATAAGAGGAAAGGCATCCATGAGAGCAGGAAACAAGAGGATGAGGGCACCAGAGTGGAGGATGACGATGATCAGGGAAGGCTTTGCTGATAATCTGACACTTGAGCAGAGACCTGATGAAAGTGGAGGAAGGGGTCATATGGATATCCTGGAAGGAGCATTCCAGACAGAGGAGACAGCGAAAATAAAAGCCTTGAGGCAGTAGGAGCATCACTGAAGAGTGTGAGGAAGAGAGTGGAGGCCAGTGGGGTGGCCAGTGGGGCTGGACTGGAGAGAGCAAGTGGGGAGCTGTCTGAGCTAAGGTCCAAGAGGTAGCAGGATGGTGAGGTCATGTAACACAGGGGTGGAGGGCGTGGGGGAGTGGGGTGGGAGGGGATCTCAAAGTCCAATGCACACTACAATCGCATGGGATGCTTTGAAAAATCCTGAATGCCAGGCTGCATCACAAACAAGTTTAATCCAAATCTGGGGGTGGGACCCAGACATCAGATCCCCAGGTAACTGATGTGTGGCAAAATATGAGAACCACTGACCTAGGTCTTTGAAGGCCATTTTACAAACTCTGGCTTTTACTCTGGGAAAGAAAGCCATTGGAGGGTTTTGAGCAGAGAAAGGACATGATTTATAATTTAAAAGGCTCACTCTGGCTGCCTTATGTAGGGTAGACTAGAGGAGAGAGGTGAGTGACACAGCTAGACCAGTCAGGAGGCAAAACACTGTCTTAATGATTTTTTTGTATCCCCAGTGCCTGAGACGTTACGGACATAAAATTAATATCCCGAAGACATTCCCTCTGCCTGAAACCTCTTCCCCCAGATACATGCATGGTTTATCACCATAGTTCCTTCATAGGGTTGCCAGATAAAATTCAGGATGTGCAGTTACACTTTAATTATGGATAAACAATGAATAAGTTGCAGTACTGCATGAGACATACTCATACTAAAAAATTATTAGTTGTTTATCTGATGTTCGAATTTAACTGGACACCCTGTAATTGTATTTGTTAAATCTGGCAACCCTACCTTTAGGACTTACTCAGAGAAGGCTCTCCCTGATTATCAAATATGAAAATGAAGCACCCTCCCTCCACATTTCTCTATCTCCTTTACTCCACTTCATTTATTTTCAAAGTGCTGATCATTATCTGACATGATATACATTGACTTGTTTCTCACTTGTCTCCCCCACTAGAATGTGGGCTATCCTCAATAAGTGGTGCTGGGAGAACTGGACAGGCACATGTGAAAGTATGAAATCAGAACACTCCCTAACACCATACACAAAAATAAGCTCAAAATGGATTAAAGACCTAAATGTAAGGCCAGACACTATCAAACTCTTAGAGGAAAGCATAGGCAGAACACTCTATGACATACATCACAGCAAGAGCCTTTTTGACCCACCTCCTAGAGAAATGGAAATAAAAACAAAAATAAACAAATGGGACCTAATGAAACTTCAAAGCTTTTGCATAGCAAAGGACACCATAAACAAGACCAAAAGACAATCCTCAGAATGGGAGAAAATATTTGCAAATGAAGCAACTGACAAAGGATTAATCTCCAAAATTTACAAGCAGCTCATGCAGCTCAATATCAAAAAAACAAACCACCCAATCCAAAAATGGGCAGAAGACCTAAATAGACATTTCTCCAAAGAAGATATACAGATTGCCAACAAACACATGAAAGAGTGCTCAACATCACTAATCATTAGAGAAATGCAAATCAAAACTATAATGAGATATCATCTCACACCTGTCAGAATGGCCATCATCAAAAAATCTACAAACAATAAATGCTGGACAGGGTGTGGAGAAAAGGGAACCCTCTTGCACTGCTGGTGGGAATGTAAATTGATACAGCCACTACGGAGAACAGTATGGAGGTTCCTTAAAAAACTACAAATAGAACTACCATATGACCCAGGAATCCCACTACTGGGCATATACCCTGAGAAAACCATAATTCAAAAAAGAGTCATGTACCACAATGTTTACTGCAGCTCTATTTACAATAGCCCGGAGATGGAAGCAACCTAAGTGTCCATCAACAGATGAATGGATAAAGAAGATGTGGCACATATATACAATGGAATATTACTCAGCCATAAAAAGAAACGAAATTGAGTTATTTGTAGTGAGGTGGATGGACCTAGAGTCTGTCATACAGAGTGAAGTCAGTCAGAAAGAGAAAGACAAATACCGTATGCTAACACATATATATGGAATCTAAGAAACAAAATGTCATGAAGCACCGAGGGTTAAGACGGGAATAAAGACACAGACCTACTAGAGCATGGACTTGAGGATGTGGGGAGGAGGAAGGGTAAGCTGTGACAAAGTGAGAGAGTGGTATGGACATATATACACTACCAAACGTAAAATAGATAGCTAGTGGGAAGCAGCCGCATAGCACAGGGAGATCAGCTCGGTGCTCTGTGACCACCTAGAGGGGCGGGATAGGGAGGGTGGGAGGGAGGGAGAC
>NW_021697864.1:2400-3947 GCF_005190385.1 Monodon monoceros | reverse complement strand
TCAGGCCCTAACTTCTGGGCTCCCAAAATTCTCTGATGTGCGCCCTGTGGTGCGAGTACACTTCTGCCAGGTTCCCAACCACATGGGAATGTGGACCTTCTGCTCTAAGGTCCCAACGGCTGGGTTGCTCACAGTTTCATGATGAGGACCCTCTGTTTTGAGTTCAGTCAGGCCTGGATCCCATAGCCTCGCTGCTCCTGGCCACCTGCTGGGAGGTTCCAACTGCGGGATTCCTCACCTTTTTTACGCTATGGGCCCTCTGTTTTGAGGCTCCTCCTGCCTGCCTCACTCCCAGCCCCTTGGTGATGTGTGTCCTGTAGTTTGAGGCCACGTGTGCTGGGTCCGTCACATTTCGGTTATGTGGCCTGACTGGTGTGAGGACACTCCTGCCTGGTTTCCATTCCCTTGGTGATGTGGGCCCTCTGGTGAGAGTCTGATCCTCTTTGGGTTCCTCACACTTTTGTGTGGTTGGCCCTCTGCTCTGAGGTCACTCCTGCCTGGCTGGCACACCTCGCATTGGTGACGTCGGCCCTCTGGTAGCAGTTGGAGCTTGCTGGGAGCTTCCTCTCCTCAGTGATGAGGGCCCTCTGGCGTCCGGCCCTAACTGCTGGGCTCCCCACATTTTCTGATGTGTGCCGACTGGTGCGATGACACTCCTGCTTGGTTCCCTTCCCCATGGGGATGTGCGCCTTGTGCTCTGAGGTCACAACGGCTGGGTTGCTTACAGTATCACGATGAGAGCCCTCTGTTGTGAGTTCATCACTGCCTGGATCCCATAGCCTCGGTGCTCTGGGCCGCCTGCTGGGATGTTCCAACTGCTGGATTCCTCACCTTTTTTATACAATGGGCCATGTGTTTTGAGGTTAATCTTGCCTGCCTTGCTCCGAGACCCATGGTGATGTGGGTCCTCTGGTTTGAGGCCACATGTGCTGGGTACCTCAACTTTCGATGATGTGGCCCCACGGGTGTGAGGACACTCCTGCCTGGTTCCCAGCCCCTTGCTTATGTGGGCCCTCTGGTGAGAGTCTGATCCTGACTGGGTTCCTTACCCTTCTGTGAGGTGGGCCCTCTGAAGTAAGGTCTCTCCTGCCTGTATGGCTCATTTCGCCTTGGCGATGTAGGCCCTCTGTTGGCCACTGAAGCATGCTGGGGGCCTCCTACCCTCTTTAATGAGGGCCCTGGAAGAAACGCATATGCCCTTTTTGACCAAGTGCATCATTGTCGAGGTTCTGGCTCTTCTCCTATACTTTCAGAGGACTTCCCGTCTACCTCCTGAAATTGTACTCCTGCAATTCTGCCCCGCGTTCAAGTCCTCTACGCAGCCTTCCTTCAATATAGTTTTGGACGATAGCTGTCATTTATAACTCTGCAGGTTTGTGAATTACAGTGCCCCTGAGCTCCTTTCTTCAACTCGCTTTCTTGTGAGCTGGCCGCAAACCCGCAGGAATCTTCAGGCCCTAATCTGGTTCTCGCATGGCATGCTGAGCCTTTGGTTAATTTCTCTTCCTGGTGGGAAATGAGCGTTAAATTTGCCCGTGCAGACACCT
>NW_021697864.1:0-2300 GCF_005190385.1 Monodon monoceros | reverse complement strand
AAAGGCACTGACTCTCCAAGTGGGGAGATTGTTAGTAAAGGGTCTGGAATGGTGAACCCGAGTAAAAGGGGACGAAAACTGAGATGCATTTGAAAACGTTTGCTGGTCACACTGTGCACCATACTGTGGGTTTCCCATGCATGTTTTAGCTGAAGGAAGAATCCCTTAAACCTGGAGAGTTGGGACCCATGGAAAGGGTACCATGCAGTATGACTTCAAAGGGTCTGCATTTGCTCATCGAACCTCACCAATGTTATCAGCCCGAAGTGTCCAGCCTTATGTCTCACTCAGCTCTGGGTGTAGATGTGGTAAATCCAGGTTTCATCACAAGCCCTGAATGAATTATTTAAGAATTGCTCTCTATTTCACTATCATTGTGTTTGTTTCTGTAATTCATTTTGATAATGGGATTTATCGGATTTTCTCTGCTGCGTTCATGCAGCTGTACACAGGCTTGATTGTCTTACGGAGACATATAAATCCATGGGTTTGAAGGTTCTTACTAGTCAGGTGTATTCCTAGGCGTTGAATATGAGGTGTTTAGTCCATTTCGTTAAGCAAGGGGTAGGTCTTGACTATTACTTATTTGGCTTATGGAAAGGTATCTGTGCTAATTTCTATCTCTGCTTTTATGCATCACCCCAACTCACTTTTTCCCTTAAGCAAGCATAAGTTGGTTTTCTAAATTTGAGACCCTATTCTGTTTTGTAATTCAGTTCATGTGTAGCCAAGATTACATTCCGTGTATTAGTGATATCTTATGATGTTTCATTTTCTGTGTGACTTATTTCACTTAGAATCATCGTACCTGAATCCACTCATTATGCCGCGACGGGCCTGATGACATAGATTTCATTGGTGAGTGATATTCCATTGTACGTACGTATCACAATTTCTTTATCCATTTTTCGCTTTCTGGGATATTTAACTTGTACTGTAGACGAGGTTCTTGTAAACAGAGCCGTCTGAAACTTTGGGGTGGCTGTCTGTTTTCGATTTTAATTTCCCTAAGCTATAGGACCATAAGTGGAAATGCCGTAGGCTCCGTTGCTTTGTTTTTTAGGTGTTTGAGGAAACACCATACACTTCTCCAGAGTGGCTGTTGGCAATTTACATCCCGCCCATCAGTATAACAAGGCTCCCTGTTCTCCATGGCCTGTGCTGACTTTCTGGATTTTACACTTTTTTCAGATGGCCCTTTTGACCGGGGGGCAGTGAGACTTCATTGTAGTGCAGATTTCTTTAACATGCTTGCTTGGTTGGCCAAAAAGGTCGTATGCTTTTTTCCTGAATATATACAGGAAAAAACGCTTACGCCCTTTTTGGCCAAGTGCATCATTGTCGACGTTCTGCCTCTTTTCCTATGCTTTAAATGCAATTCCAGTCTACCCCCTGAAATTGTTTTCCTGCAATTTTGTCCCGCTTTCAAGTCCTCTTCGCAGCCTTCCTTCAATATATTTTTGGGCGATAGCTGTCATTTATAACTCTGCAGGTTTGTGAATTACAGTGCCCCTGAGCTCCTTTCTTCAACTCGCTTTCTTTTGAGCTGGCCACAAACCTGCAGTATTGCTTCAGGCCCTAATCTGGTTCCCGCACGGCATGCTGAGCCTTTGGTTAATTCCTCTTCCTGGTGGGAAATGAGCGTTAAATTTGCCCGTGCAGACACCTTCACACGAGTCGTCATGGTGACCCTTTGCCCCAGTTATCTCTATGGAGGTTGGAGTTGGAGGGCCTCCTCACTCAAGGTCAGTGTGCCCACGGAGCCAACCCTGCAACTTCAGGGCATGGTTGGGGGTTAGGATCACCACGTGGGGTCCTTTTCCCTTAGGAGGGAGGTGGCCTTTTGGGCCGCTGATTTCCAGGTTTTCAGATACTGCCAGTATCTTGGCCAGATGTGGCGTTGGGCCAAGCCCCTTGGTGACCGTAGTTTATCCTACCTGCATCGCATTCTTGCATTGTTCCATTTCAAGTGGTCCCAGGTTTTGCACTAATACTCCAATGGCGATTCACCATTCACCAGGAATGTAAAGGTCAAAGGGTTTAGCTAAATTAGGGAGTTCCAGGGCAAGGGTCTGAATTGACTGCTTTTTCCATTCTTGAAAGGCCACTTCTGCATTCTATTCAAAAGGATCATCATCTTTTCCTTTCAGTGTTTCATATAGAGGCCCAGCTAGTAGACTGTAGTTAGGGATCCAGAAGCAGCAAACCCTGGCCTCCCCAGGAACCCCTAAGCTGTCTTCTAGTTTCAGAAATGGGTAAGGCTGTAAATTGTTTCTTCCCTTTCCTGGGATGGGCTTCTC
>NW_021697863.1:0-2104 GCF_005190385.1 Monodon monoceros | reverse complement strand
TGTCTTACCCCTAGGTTCTTCATGACATTTTTTTTATCTTAAATTCCATATATATGTGTTAGCATACGGTATTTGTCTTTTTCTTTCTGACTTGCTTCAGTCTGTATGACAGACTCTAGGTCTATCCACCTCATTACAAATAGCTCAATTTCGTTTCTTTTTATGGCTGAGTAATATTCCATTGTATATATGTGCCACATCTTCTTTATCCATTCATCCGATGATGGACACGTAGGTTGTTTCCATCTCCGGGCTATTGTAAATAGAGCTGCAATGAACATTTTGGTATATGACTCTTTCTGAATTATGGTTTTCTCAGCGTATATGCCCAGTAGTGGGATTGCTGGGTCATATGGTATTTCTATTTGTAGTTTTTTAAGGAACCTCCATACTGTTCTCCATAGTGGCTGTACCAATTCACATTCCCACCAGCAGTGCAAGAGTGTTCCCTTTTTTCCACACCCTCTCCAGCATTTATTGTTTCTAGATTTTTTGATGATGGCCATTCTGACTGGTGTGAGATGATACCTCATTGTAGCTTTTTTTTTTTTTTTAACGTGCCAGACCCTGGTCCAAGTGCTTTTATTTTTTATTTATTTATTTTTTATTGGAGTGTAATTGTTTTACAATGGTGTGTTAGTTTCTGCTTTATAACAAAGTGAATCAGTTATACATATACATATGTTCCCATATCTCTTCCCTCTTGCATCTCCCTCCCTCCCTCCCTCCCACCCTCCGTATCCCACCCCTCCAGGCAGTCACAAAGCACCGAGCTGATCTCCCTGTGCTATGCGGCTGCTTCCCACTAGCTGTCTACCTTACGTTTGGTAGTGTATATATGTCCCTGCCTCTCTCTCGCTTTGTCACAGCTTACCCTTCCCCCTCCCCATATCCTCAAGTCCGTTCTCTAGTAGGTCTGTGTCTTTATTCCTGTCTTACTCCTAGGTTCTTCATGACGTTTTTTTTTCTTAAATTCCATATATGTGTGTTGGCATAAGGTATTTGTCTTTCTCTTTCTGACTTAATTTACTCTGTATGACAGACTCTAGGTCTATCCACCTCATTACAAATAGCTGAATTTCGTTTCTTTTTATGGCTGAGTAATATTCCATTGTATATATGTGCCACATCTTCTATATCCATTCATCCGATGATGGACACTTAGGTTGTTTCCATCTCCGGGCTATTGTAAATAGAGCTGCAATGAACATTTTGGTACATGACCCTTTTTGAATTATGGTTTTCTCAGGGTATATGCCCAGTAGTGGGATTGCTGGGTCATATGGTATTTCTATTTGTAGTTTTTTAAGGAACCTCCATACTGGTCTCCATAGTGGCTGTATCAATTCACTATCCCACCAGCAGTGCAAGAGTGTTCCCTTTTCTCCTCACCCTTTCCAGCATTTATTGTTTCTAGATTTTTTAATGATGGCCGTTCTGACTGGTGTGAGATGATATCTCATTGTAGTTTTGATTTGCATTTCTCTAATTATTAATGATGTTGAGCATTCTATCATGTGTTTGTTGGCAGTCTGTATATCTTCTTTGGAGAAATGTCTATTTAGGTCTTCTGTCCATTTTTGGATTGGGTTGTTTGCTTTTTTGTTATTCAGCTGCATGAGCTGCTTATAAATTTTGGAGATTAATCCTTTGTCAGTTGCTTCATTTGCAAATATTTTCTCCCATTCTGAGGGTTGTCTTTTGGTCTTGTTTATGGTTTCTTTTGCTGTGCAGAAGCTTTTAAGTTTCATTAGGTCCCATTTGTTTATTTTTGTTTTTATTTCCATTTCTCTAGGGGGTGGGTCAAAAAGGATCTTGCTGTGATTCATGTCATAGAGTGTTCTGCCTGTTTTCCTCTAAGGGTTTGATAGTTTCTGGCCTTACATTTAGGTCTTTAATCCATTTTGAGCTTATTTTTGTGTTTGGTGTTAGGGAATGATCTAATCTCATACTTTTACATGTGCTTGTCCAGTTTTCCCAGCACCACTTATTGAAGAGGCTGTCCTTTCTCCACTGTACATTCCTGCCTCCTTTATCAAAGATAAGGTGTCCATATATGCATGGGTTTATCTCTGGGCTTTCTATCCTGTTCCATTGATCTATC